>NC_056739.1:817743813-817923813 GCF_019279795.1 Protopterus annectens
TTTTTTTTTCCAAAAAAAAGTTTTTTTTTTTTTTTTTTTTTTTGGGGGGGGGGGGGGGGGGGGGGAAAAGGGGAAATTTCTTTCTTGAAAGGGAGCCTTTGTCCAGGTTAAAAAAGGCCCCAAAAAAAAAAGTTGCTACCAATTATGGTTTTTTGGGTTTGGGGGAGAACCCAACCAAAATTTTAAAAAAACCAATAATCTGACTATGCTCACAAAACAGGAAAAAGTACAGTTGTGTATCTACCATAAATGTAGATGTTTGAGTGTATTCACTGTTGCAGTCATTACCTCTTGGGTTATCCTACTGGCAGGCTACCCGCAGTCGGCCAGAATTCCAAAGTCTAGGTCCGGCGTCGGTTGCTGTCGCCTCTTCCCTGACGTCAGTGCGCCAGGGGTATAAAAGATGCAACCAACGCCATTTTCTTCAGTTTTTCTTACCCCAGATGTCAGGTGCCCCAATATTGGATGGCTGAAGGAATATGCCAATAAAAATACATGCACAAAAACAACATGTCCCTTCATCTACAAGGAAATACACCAAAAAGGTTGTATAGGATAGAGAAGTGCAGATAAGTCCCAGCAAAGAAAAGGGGGATGGTGGGTGGGTAACCTGGACTGCAACAGTGAATACACTCGAACATCTAAATTTATGGTAGGTACACGACTGTACTATGTTCATCGTGTTTCACTGTTGCAGTCATTACTCTTGGGTTGAATCGAAAAGCTGAGGTAGGGTGGCTGGGCTAAATAGGATTAAGAGAGGCTATGAAGCCCTGCAGAACTGCAGTGGCAAAGCCTGCTCTGGACTTAGAGTAAAGAGGTAAGTGGTAGTGCTTTGTGAAGGTGCGCACTGAGCTCCAAGTTGCAGCCTCTAAGATATCTTTGGTTGGTACTATTCTGAGGAAGGCTGCTGCTCTGGTGGAATGAGGCCTAATGTCCTTAGACACTGATTTGACATGCTGAAAATAGCAGAAACGGATTCAATGGCCTATCCATTTAGAAATAGTCTGTTTTGAGATAGCCTTTCCTTGTGAACCTGCAGCATATGACACTAAAAGTTGCTCAGTCTTTCTGAAAGCTTTAGTTCTGTCCAAGTAGAATCTTAACTGCCTGTGTATGTCCAAAGAATGCAGAATTTTCTCACCCTTGTTCTGTGGATTAGGATAAAAGGTTGGCAAGTGAATGGTTTGGTTGAGGGCCACAGTGGACACCACCTTAGGCATAAATGTAGGGTTCGTTCTCAGAGAAACCCTGTCTGGATGGAAAATGATGAAAGGCTCCACAGCTATGAGTGCTTATAACTCTGAGACTCGCCTTGCAGAGGTTATGGCTAGGAGCAGAGCTGTTTTCCAGGATAAGAATTTTATATCTGCTGTTGATGCTGGCTCGAAAGGAGGCAGTGTGAGTTTTTCCAAAACATAATTGAGGTCCCAGGCCAGAATTGGTGTTCTCATTGGAGGCCTAATGTTTTTGGCCCCTCTGAGGTACTGCCTTATTAAAGGATGAGAAATTATAGGAGGTTCTGTATTGTAATGGGCTGAAATGGCAGAGGCATGAATCTTAATAGATGATAAAGAAAGGCCTTTGTTTAGCATCTCAGTGAGGTATTGTACAATCTGAGGGATATTTGGTACACACGTGTCTATGCCTTGTTCCTGGTTCCAAGCAGAGAATCTCATCCATTTTTCTGCATAAGATTTTCTGGTACTGGGCCTCCTGGCCTCCAAGATAACATCCATAACAGCTTTTGAAAGAGGAGTGTTCCGAATGGCTACATTATCCTCCATGCTGCCAGATTTAAGGTCCTGAGTTGGCTGTGCAGGATCTGACTGCTTTGTTGGGTCAGCAAGTGAGAAGATTGAGGCAGTATCCATGCTGGACCTTGAGACAAACTCTCCAGGATTGGGTACCAGTGCTGGTGTGGCTAGTCTGGTGCAATCAGTATAATTTTTGGCTTCTCTTGTCTGACCTTGCCTGACCAGTACCCTGGGAAGGAAAGGCAGTGGGGGAAAGGCATATACTGCTAGATTTTTCCAGCTGAAGGTAGGGCGTCCACTTTCCATGCTTGTTTGTGGTAAATCCTTGTGCAAAATCTCTGCAATTGGCAGTTGTGAGGGGAGGCAAATAGATCTATGTCTGGGCATCCCCATTTCTTTATTATCATGCTGAAGACTTGTGGATTCAGTTTCCATTCGTGGGGATCCATGAGGTTTCTGCTTAGTTCGTCTGCCAGAGTATTTGTTTTTCCTGGCAGGAATTGTGCTTGCAAGTGAACTTGAAAGGTCAATGCTGTGTCCCATAAGGTCATTGCTTGTCTGAAGAGGGGGTAGGAATGTTTACCTCCCTGTTTGTTTATGTACCACATAACCGTAGTGTTGTCTGTCTATCAGTAACTGTCCTGGATGAAGTAGGTCCTTGAAAGCTGTCAGGGCATTTTGAACAGCTAGCATCTCTTTTTGATTGATGTGTAGATGCATCTGGTTTGCAGGCCATGTGTCCTGAATACATTTTCCTGCCATATGGGCCCCCCCAGGCATAATCTGATGCATCCATTGTCAGTGTTTGTCTGGCTGGGAGTAAACTGAATGGCAGACCTTTGTTGTGGTGACAGGCTTCTGCCCACCATCGAAACTCCTGTTGCAGGCAGGGAATGAGTGCAATTATTGTCTCCAGGCTGTGGCAATGGTGAGTCCAAACACTTTTTAGATACCATTGTAGTTTCCTCATATGCAATCTGGCATATGGAATTAGTAGAATGCAGGATGCCATGAAACCCAAGGCGTGCAGGATTTTTCTTGCAAATAAGTGGGTTTTTGTTGCCAAATTCTTGAAGTAGTCAGATGCTTTTGTTTGTCTGGTGTGAGATAAGCCATCTGGGCAGTTGTATTTAGGCTTGTATTTAGGCTTGCACCCAGGAATACTATCTCTTGAGAGGGCACTAGTTTTGATTTCTTTTCGTTTACTGTATACCCTAGGCCAATTAGTAATCGTTTTACAAATGCCAGATGCTTTAGTAAAATGTCTTTGTTGTCTGCTTGAATTAGGCAGTCGTCCAAGTAGGGGTATATTTGAATTCTTTTTTGTCTGCAAAACGCAATTATTGGTGCCAGGCATTTTGTGAAGACTCTGGGCGCAGTAGATAAGCCAAAGGACAGTGCAGAGAATTGGTAATGCATTGAGCCAGCTATGAATCTGTGGTATCTTCTGCAAGAATTTCTGACTGGGACATGCAGGTATGCCTCTTTTAGGTCCAAAGTTACGAGCCAAGCTTTCTTGCCCAGCATGGGCAGTAGCTGCTGTAGAGTCAACATCTTGAATTTTGGAACTTCCAGAAACGTATTTAGTATAGACAGGTCCAGTATTGGTCTCCAGGTTTTGTCCTTTCTGGGTACTAGGAAAAGTCTGGAGAAAAATCCTTGCCCCTGCTCTTGTTGTGGTACACGCTGAATAGCCCTCATATCCATGAGGGCTGTAATTTGTTTTTGTGCCTCTGCCCATTGATTGTGTGACAGGTCTGGCATACATTTTGACCTTGGTAAAGTGTGAAAATGGAACCTGTAGCCTTGGGACACTATGTTCAGGACCCATTTGTCTTGGGTAATCCTTTGCCAATTTGATGAAAAAAGTGCTATCTTTCTCCCTAAGGGGGCTGCCAAAAGAAAAGTGCTTTGATCTGGCAGAGGAAAGTCATTGGGACTGTTTCCTGAAAGGTTGTGATTTGTCTTCTCCGCTTTTGGAGGTAGGAGCACCCCATTGTTTAGGCCTGTATGAGCCTTGAGGCTGAGATCTGCCTCTGGGACACCTGTATCTGACTTTGTGGTCTGTCTGACGCTGGAAAGGACCAATTTTTAGAAGGCCAATTTATGCTAAACCTGAATGGCTGTAACTGTAAGAAATCCTTGACTGTCTGCATGGATTTTGCTTTATCCTCCATTTTTTTCAACACCCCTTCTGCTTTAGTACCAAACAAAGTATCATGCTGTAATGGTGTATCTACTAATTTTGCTTTAACATGATCAGGCAGATTTTGTTCCTTTAACCAAGCATGCCTTCTAATAACAGAACCTGTAACAGCGGCCCTGCAAGAGGCCTCCAGAGAATCATAACCACACTGCAAAGTATGCTTTCCCACTTGTTCAGCTGCATGCAATAAATCCTGCAATTCCTTGTTCTCTGAACATTCAGTATTTGTCAACATTTTCTGTTTAAGCAGTGACATTAAATACTGCTGATATTTAAGCATATGAAACTTATTTAAAGCCCTTACGGCCAGGGTTGCAGATGTGTAGACTTTTTTCCCCCATCTGTCTAGAGACCTGGAATCCCGATCAGAGGGGACAGGGTTTTTTGCAGTGGAAGCTTTAACCCCCTTGGGACCCTGAGATATAGTTTCTGGGTCAGCAGCAGGGTTTTTATACAGGAATTTGTGAGAATCCGGGACCCTGTAGTATCTGTCTGGCTTAGCAGGTGCAGGGGGTAAAGAGTCTGGGGACAGGCCGGACTCTGAAAATACATCATCTACAATGTCTAGAACAGGTGGAATAGCAAGGGGTCTGTGCTGAGGAAGTAGCAGAAAGTCTCTGAGCCTTTTCTTAGATTCAGAATAATTTTGGCTCTCACAGTGGAAATGTTCCCTCATGGTACGCAAGGTTTTCCCAAAAGAATAATCCTCAGGAGGAGAGGCTGAAGGGATGGATTCTTCAGCATCAGAATCCTCATAGGGAAGCATGGAGTAATTCTGTTCAGAAGAGAAATCAGAGGAAATAGAAACCTGATCAGAAGAATCATACTCTGTCTCTTGCCTAGGCCTCTTATCAGGTGGGGGATGGGAGCCCCTGATCAAAGTAATTAGGTCTTCGGCCATTTTAAGCATCTGTTTTTTAGGCATGGAAGTCTGAGTAGGAGAATGTTGTACTTGTTTCTTTGTCTTTAGTGCTGCTTTAGTCTTTGTCTTTGAAGCCGAAGATGGCTTAATATATAGTTGTGTAGGTCTGAAGACACCATCAGAAGCCGATGCCTGCTCAGCGGCTCCGGACCCATCTGAGGGAATGATTTCCGAGTGTCCAATACCTTGAGTTTCCAGAGGCCCAGTCGGCTCCATGTGGGAGTTAGAAGCGGCCTGTGGCTCTGAGGTAGTGGGTGCCAGGGGCTGCGAAAGCGCCTCACTGAGAACCGGCGAACTGGCAACTGGCCTAGCAGAGGCTTCGTCGTCGGTTTTGGACCTCGGATGCCTATCTTTTTCCTTGTCCTTGCGTTTTTTATAAACTCCGGTTGTCGGCTGATCCGACGGCATTATATAATTAAATCTTCGGCCAAAGTAATGGAATGCAAAATCGAACCGACGCTTGATAGTGCGTTGGTTAAATCTAGCACAAAACCGACAACTAGCAACGTTATGATCAGGGCCTAGGCAAGGAATACAGTAAGAGTGAAAATCCTTATGAGGTATTTGCTTCCCACAAGAAATAACAATTGTTAACTTTTTCTGACATGGGTCTGGAGCAAGAAAAAAGTTTCCCCAATGGGGTACTTAGCTTTAATGAAGACTTCGGTTCTGAAATTCGAATTTGAAAATATCAGGAGTCGGCCGACCGGCACTTGCGAACTGCTTTTGTTTTGGGCAGCACGCAGCAAGAAAGACTGAAGAAAATGGCGTTGGCTGCATCTTTTATACCCCTGGCGCACTGACATCAGGGAAGAGGCAACAGCAACCGACGCCGGACCTAGACCTTGGAATTCTGGCCGACTGTGGGAATCCTGCCAGCAGGATAACCCAAGCACAATGACTGCAACAGTGAAACATGATGAACATCTGCAGAATACCTGTCTGGGAAGGAAAGAGGAGAAGGTGGAAAAGTTTGGCCTGAGAGACCCTGCATACCTACAGAGGATGGAAAAAGCTTGACAGGATAAAGCAGAAGCCTCTGGAACAAAATGGGTGGCCAACCAAAAATCTTAAAGGAACTGGGAAATTCACTAAGGGAACCCCCGAAAAAAAGCAATCCACAGATTACTGGTTAATGAAAAGAAACCAGCTGACTGCCTAAAGGCTACAAATAGTTCTCTGCATAAAGAAATAAAAACAGCCCAGGTAATTACTGATTGTAGGCATGATGACAGAAAAAATAATTAAAATAACTGAGTGAAAAGGTTTCTGGACAACAACTAACTGTAACACACAAAGCAGTATGGACTTGTACTCAATTTTACCAAACTAATCTGATCCACTTCTAAAACTGGGACACAGCAAAGGCAGATGTCTCTAGACTAAGTCTATTCAGATTTTGGCATGGCATTTGTGATGACTTGAAACAACCCGTAAAAGATGTGTAGAAGGACTGAAACACTTTATTCCTTAGGCTAAAGTTCTTAGTGTTTTATTTATTTATTTTATAGGTGCATAACCCACACCACACTTTGATACTATACTACAGCTAGCTGTTTTCTGCTGCTAACTTATTTTGGTACTTGCATATTATCGCAACCAAATTTCAAATGTGTCATATTTCTTTATGTAATGTAGAAAGGACTCGTTCAGTTTGTGCAGGGGTTTGTCAGACTGGGGCCCGACTGTTTTGTGATTTTAAAGAAAAGGAAACAATTCACTTTTGCGAACAGTGGCATTTTGTTTATGGCCGGGCATTCATAAATGCTTCCTTTGTGTCACTTGCAATGAAGTTGTAAGGTATACGATATAGACGCGCATGTTATCTAGAATTTTTAGGTAAGTAATGTACTATTTCACTATAAAAGCATGTCTTGGGTTCAAAAATTCAGGGAACAACATCCCTGAAGTTACAGTGCTACAGCCAGTTTGAACAGGTGGAAGCCTTTTTACAGTTGTCATTCTCCCACTTAGCTTGGCATTCTAACCCGTACGTCTTTTGAGGTGTTGTGCACAGGACACTTGAGATGTGTGACTCCTTCCTACAGGGAGACAAATAATGGCCTCAGACCCATGTCACACTTCTAATAGTTAAAGATCACCTCCCCTGTTGAAAATACTATCCATAGTGTAGGTTTCCCTTCTGCGGCATAACGGCTTTCAGAATGCAATGACATACCATGGCCAATGACAGGAATCAACTGTCTTGCTGCCGTGAAAAGTAAGTAATGCACCATGTCAGGAAGTTTTCTGAATTTTCTCACCTGTTCTATGTTTGTAGCCCCCCATTCTCAGTTGCTCATATATTTTTGGAGCTGCTCTGCAGTGCACAACTAAGAAGGTAGACACATGGGCCGTTGTGAAATCTGGTTGTGATAATACGCAAGTACCCTTATTTTTTACTTTAACAGCTGTATGATACTAAAGTTTAAGGCAAGCAAGCTTGCACACAAACAAATGAAAGAATTCACTGCCACAGACAAAATAAGCTTACAACAAGATACATAATACTAAAAAGCAAGCACTACTTGTCTTAAGTAAGCACATATCAGTTTCTGTAAATCTCATTCATAATTTCAACAGTACAGTTTAGGCTACTTTTTCCACACACACATCCAAAGGTCTTCCTCACCCTCTTTCACCGGTCACTAATGCACCGTTTAGCTGCTAGCTGACTGGTAACTTAATTATACTTCAAGTTCAACTATGTCTCTCTTTAGAGACTTTAAAATACTGATTTCTAGGTTCAGACCAAGGAAGGTAAACCTGCTCCTCGGGGCCTCACTACACTTGGCTGGGCTCTGCTCCTCACCATACCCTCATTTCCACCCACCCCTCATCACTTTTTTAACAAGTTGTAACAAACCCCCCCCCCCCCGTCTTCGCAGATAATTGTAAAATTACAATAGCATACCTCCCATGCTTACTGAACCAATGAAACCAAACTATACCCACCTACCTAGTACCACTTATAATCTTACCACCTTACAACATTCACCACCTTTTCTGCCCCTCACATCCTTGCTCTTCTGTATCAACCTACATAAAGCTAAGCACAGGCAATGCAAACCCTTAACAGATCATCACTGTAATATAAATAGCAAACACCCAATCAGCAGATATTTTACTACTTACCCCAAGTACAGTCAATGTCTATCCACGGTGGTGCAGCAGAAGCATTGTTGCCTCACAGCAAGGGGTTCTCCCGTTCGATTCCTGGCTGGAGTGTGGGGAGTGCCTTCTGTGTGGAGTCTGCACGTCCTCCCCGCGGTTGCATGGGCGTTTGAAAGACATGCGTAAATGGGCGTGCCTTGGTTGAACGTCGAGCTCGCACTTCGGCATTCGTGAAAATCTACTGCCAATCATTAGCGGACTGGAGTTCCACTGTGGCGACCCCTAACCAGGAAAAGCCGAAAGACAACAACAACCTCAAGTACCATCAACATAGTTGTACTAGGAACTCTATTATTATTTAAATCAACATTCCTCTAACCAAACAAGACAGGGTCCATGACAAACTCTTGTCTAATTGGTCAAGACCAACAATAATGATTCTTTTTAACACAAAACTTGCCTATCCATTGAACAAACTATACAATATACTTGACAATTTACAAAAACTTCTTGCATCCACAATTCTACACTTTTGTCAACCAAAGCACCTCTGAAAGCATGCCTACAGACACCCCAGACTACTTAAGTGTCTTACTTTTATTAACCATGCTTCAAGCTGGTGACATAGAATTAAACCTTGGTCTCCAACCAATCACTACACGTCTCCTTTTTCTCCATTTTAATGGACAATCCACATGCAACAAAAATAAGGTCACTCTAGATCACCTCTCACAATACTAAAATATCTAAGCTATACTCTTCTGTATGCTTCACCTATTTATACCAACCTAAAGAAACAATTTCAACAAACTAGCAACTTCCTACAATAACATCGCCAGATTTGCCACTGGCAATCCCTTTAGAACCCACCACTGTCTGAATCTTTGGCAACTAGACTGGCTTGAATTCCAAAACCAACTGATAATCTCCCAACTCACGATTGCCCACAAGATATTTTACCAGCCCAACACTACCCCTTATACTCTCCAATCTCCTCATCCCCTATAAAAATCTGAATTCCCTACGTTCTTCTAGCAAACTCCTCGCTAGCATAACAAAGTCTAACAACATGGCTGGTGACTCTCTGTTTACTAACGCAGCGGGAAAAAACTGGAACCTGCTACCCAATGAACTAACCCTAATCACATCCTTGCCTCTCTTTAAACAAAAACTCAAAAAACACCTAAAAATTCACTGGCTATGCCCCTGTAGTAACCCCGACTAACCACCCTCTCCCACCACTGTATTTTTTTCCTATTCCTTACAAACTTCCAAACATTTTAATTCTTATGCTTGTAAGCAAGGCTGGCGCTGTTTAAACTCTAATCAAAATACTGCTGAAATATTTTCTACTTGATGTGAAAAATTTCTTATGAATCTTACTGTGCTACATTATTTTTGTTGCTTTTTCAAGTGTAAATATTATTTACTGTTGCTTGTTCAAGTGTAAATACTTTTAGCATGTTATAACTACTTGTATTTTTTAATCAATCCTTTCTTTTACCATGTAATGACATTTTTAATTTTTCTATCTTGTTGGAGCTTTTCTCTCCGGGCCTCTACTGAAAATGGAAATATATCCAGCTAGACTAGCCCGGTTAACAAATGTAAAATAAATAAATAAAAAAATAAAATAAATAGAAGCTATTATAGAGACATGGTGTAAGGATGATGCAGTATTCCCATTCAACTCTCAATAAAATTATACCCTATTCAAAGACAACAGACCAGGCAACAACATGGTTTTAAATGCAGCAGGTTCAGGCAAATTAACCAGATCTGGAAGGTGTGTTATAACAGATACCCATAAGCTGCAACATAATTAACGCACTAACAAGAAGTTCAGTAAGTGTGTTCTGAATTAAATCAGTGAGGTGCAATGTAAATAAGTTTTAATAGGATACTGGCAAGCAGTTCAGTGAAAATAAAAAATAAAGTAAGAAATGAAGTCTGAAACTTTGGGAAGTGAAAAGTTAAAAAAACAGATGTCTCTCCAGCAGCCTTAATATTTTGATTCATTAAATATAAAAACAAATAGTTTAGTTTATTTATTTAAGGGTAGCCAGTGTACTTTTATTTTCTTAAGGCTAAAAGTTAATGCTTACAGAAAGCACACAAGTTGTTTTCAACATCTGGGAGGTAAACAGAGATAATATAAGACATGACCGTAATCTGTGCAAGTGTAAATATAGGCTTTAAAACTGTGTATTCTTAACTTTAGAATAAGTAATACATGTGGGTACAACCATTGAAGGGGATGACCTTTTCTGAAATTGTATCTTGTTTTGTGTCCTTGCCGTCTTAAAAAGGGGATTTTTTTGAAAACGTTTTTAGTTTTTTAATATGGTTTATTACATTAATACAAAACTATGGTAACAGTTTCCAATATTACCAACACAGAGTACGTATATTTTACAATATTCTACTTCAGTTACAGTTGTTTGGGATTCTGCTTCCTGTTTTCTAGTAGTTGCTTTTTTGGCAGACCATAACATTAAACTACTATGTCTATTCAATTTTCATCCTATATTCCAGCTTGAGAGTCATTTCCTTAGTTACCACTATTTGTTTTGCTAATATTTTCATCAACGTTCTCTAAAGGGAATTTTAAAATATATCAATGTATTACATTCTCCATAAACGTGTTTCCAATTACCTCTCCCTTCCCCATCACACCTCTAGTATTTTCTATCTACCTGAACAATCTTGTGAAGTGTACTTGGGGTACAAAAATACCTCTGTAAACAATTCCATGCAAAAACTGTAAATCCTCTGGACTTCGTTACATACTTCGGAGCTGCAAGACAACTGATGGGAGTTAGGTTTAGTGAGGGGAGAAGTTTTAGGGTTGTGGAATAGGACAGGAGTTTAGGGTTACCCAGTTATCACAGACTTTTGGTTTAGGGAGAAGGACAGTTTTAGGGCTATTTTCAGCCCATCTAACTTACCTTCTTGTGCTCAGAATAACCTATCCCATTTAAGGGAAAAAAAAATATTACATTTGGTTATGGATTGGCCTTACCTATCCCATGGTCAATAATTATGTATTACCCCTAATAAAAATAACTGGAATCATACCATAGACATTTTCAGAGGATCCATGCATGGGATAAAGCATTTAAGACCTGCAAATGTCCAACAGGAGTACAGGAGGCTGTCCTAGGGTAAATTTTCCATTTTCCATCCATAGATCTAAGTTGCGCTTGAAAATGGACAAGGATGAACTTTGTTTTATTTGGCTGTGAAGTCTGTCTGAAACAGTGGTTTCCTGTGAAATATACCTGTTCCTCCAAAGTGTTCTATTGATGTTGCAGAAGTTGTTTAAATCCCTAGACTGAGTATTTCTGATGCCATCTGATTTGCTGATGTGTGATAAATTCATCAGTAATGGGTCGAAGGATGCCTTGTATGCCAGACACAGGTCACCTCTTAGAAGTCTGTACGATACAGAGTACACTGACAGGGCTTTGAGTCAGTCCACACAGGTCACTATCCTTTTAGTAAGGTATCTCTGTGGGCATTCCAGTTGTTGCACATGTCTGAACAGATACGTGCCAAAGGGAGAATTATATTCAATGAATGGCCTAAGGAGGGCTCAGTAAAGGGGAACAATGACATCCTTAGATCGAGACACAATCCCTTTGTTTATAAGCTGTGCAACACAGAAGGACTTTCTTACAACAGACGCATGTTGGTCAAAAGTTAGGGAATGGGAGGGGAGTTTCAGGTTTAGGTTTAGGGAGTAAAAGATGAATGTTACTGTTAGTGTTATGGATAGGGGAAGAGTTATGCATTAGGTAGTTAACCAGAATACAGCTAGTGGGAGTTTGAGCAGTTGCCATTTAGAGCAAGTGGCAGCACTTTTAGACCCCATCTGCAAATTATAACTTTTCTTGATTACCACAACAGTTATATCTTTGAATTTATGAACCCCTTATTTTCTTTGCTAATTGACTTAAATATACAGATAATGGAAGGGAAAGAGGACATCCTTACCTGGTTCCAGTATTTAAACAAAGCTTGTCAGAAAGGAGCCCTTCCACCACAAATATTGCCTCAGACCTTTCATACTCACTCTTAATAACACTAATAGTCTATCAGGAAACACAAAAGCTGCCACTGTCCTGCTCATAAAATCCTAGCCGACTTTTTTATCATGAAGACTCACCAACGCTAGCAGAGTTTTCTTATACTCTGCTTCCATCTAGATAATCTTTTGTCTAGTAATACTATCAAATATTTGCCTCTGGTCCACAAAACTCCACTGATATCTATTAATTTCTGTAACCCATTCTCTTAGATAAGATGAACATAAACCCTTACAATCATGGATAAAAACTGGAATGCTATCAAAGTGAAACTAGATCTGAAGGGTCTTTATCTCTTTTGCTAATACAGCCACCTCAGTTTTCTTCCAAGATGCTGACAACCCCCTTTACATTATTAAACAAAACCTTCCAGAACATTCACACACAGGAATACCTTCTGTCCCCAGGGAGTTCATTGCTGACTGACTACACATCACTATTTTTAATTCATCACTTCCTCTTGGCTATTACTTATTGAGGCTCCTCTTTCTCTAACCTTAGAATAACCAAGTCTTCCATAAATATTTCCACTCATGTCCTTTTTTTAATTACCTCTTCATCTTGCTTTATACAAATCTTTATAAAATTTCCAAAATATTTCTACTACCTTTATAGGATCTCTAGATCTTTTTCATTGAATAGCCTCCATAAGTCTGGCAATAGCTCTTTCTGCCTTCTGTAGTCTACATAGTTGTGTTACACATTTTCACACCCTAGTATTAATAAAGAGATGTACAATAACAGCTTTCCCAACTCAAGCACACTGTCTAAATGTTCCCCTATTTTAGGTTCATAGGTAGGTACTAGGCTATTGGCCCTAGGGCCTATACAAGCCTAGCCAAAAAGGTACCCTGGCTTTCGCCACCCACGAAAATTATTTTCCTGTGCCCCTGTCAAGCAGAACCACAGAAGTGATCCCCAGGGTGAATTTCCTATTACCCATCCAATCATCAAGATTTTTCTTGAAGAGTGTTAATGAGGAGCTCTGTTTGACACAGATAGGTAGTCTGTTCCAGAGTATGGGAAGTCTCTGGGACAGGAATCTATCCCTCCAGCATGTTCTGTTTATTGTGGTGACAAGATTTAGCATGTGGCTCAGAGGGATTAGGATTTCTTTAAGTGGAGCATGTCCAACAGCTCTGGGTTTGACATAGCTTTGTATGTTAGGCAGAGATCGCCTCTGAGTAGGCGATATCGACAGAGTAAAGCTGGGGTTTTTTGAGACGGTCTGCGTCAGGCATCTGTTTGAGGCCAGTAATCCTCTTTGTGAGGTGTTTTTGCGGCCTTTCCAGTTGTTGTAGATGTCTTGTGAGGTACACACCAAAAGGGGCGTTGTACTCTATAATGGGTCTAATGAGTGATGAGTAAAGGGGAACAATAACCTCTTTTTTCTGGATGAGAAACCTTTTGTGATGAGGTGTGCCTCGTAGAAGGATTTCCTGACCACTGTGGCGATGTGATTATCAAAGGAGAGACTACTGCCCACCTGTGTCCCAAGGTCTCTTATCACACTTTCGGTATTAAGCAGATTACCCTCTATGCGATAGCTCATGGATACAGAGTTTTTACCAAAGGGGATGACAATGCACTTTTTGGCATTGAGCTTGAGACCATGTCTTTGACACCAGGCATCTGTCTCAGTGAGGCCCTTTTGTAGGATGTCCACATCGTTAAGAGTTTCGATTATAGCTCCTCGTTTGCAGTCATCTGCGAATTTAGTTAGCCAAAGGTCTTCTGTGTTTGGCATCTACTTCTTTGAAGTACAGGCTAACAGGAGAGGACCCAGGACTGAACCCTGTGGTACTCCACTTGTCACTGGTCTGATGTCTGATTTGGAGTCTGCTACTTTCACAGTGTGGGTTCTGTCAGTAAGCCAGTTGGCAACCCATCTTGTGACATAGGGATTTATACCTAGTTTAGTGAGTTTATCTATAATTCCAGAGTGGGGGATGGTGTCGAACACCTTGGCGAGATCTAGATAGGCTGTGTGAACCACCTTACCCGTATCTATGGCTTCGGTGACTACTTCAAAGAAGTCTATCAGGTTTAGGAGACATGATCTGCCTTTTACAAACCCAAACTGTATGGGGTCCAGAGTTTGGAGATCTCCAATGTCTTTGTTTATGAGTTTCATGATGATACGTTCCATGGCCTTGCAGACCAGGCTCGTCAGTCTAATGGAGCGGTAGTTCCCAGGGTCTGTTGTGGCCCCCCCTTGTGGAGTGGGATAACTGTTGCGGTGACCATTCAATGGGCACAAAGCCTGAGGTGAGGCTATGATTGAACATGGTACTTAGGTGGGGTGCCAGTTCATTCTGTAGTTCATGTAGAAGGCAGCCTGGGATGTTGTCAGGTACCATGGATGCTGTGTTCTTGGCTTTGGAGAGTGAGGTTTTAACCTGTGCAGCCGTGATTACAGGAACTTTGCGTTCTTCCAGTATAAAGATGGGCCCTTTAGGGGGTGAGAGGGGGGGTAAAGTTAGCACTGAACCTATCTGCCAGGATGTTGGCAATATCAGTTGGTTCTGTATATTTAGTGTCATTGTGCTGTAACTCAGAGCAGATCTGAGTGTTGCCATTGAGATTATTGACATAGCTAAAGAATGCTTTGTGGTTGTCTTTAGAATCAGTGGCAATTTTGTTTTCATAACTAGCTTTGGAGGATTTTATGAGGGATCTCAGCTTCTTACCGAGACTGACCAGGGAGTTCCTCCAATTGTGGGATTTTACTCTTTTTTGCAATAGTTTCTTTCTTCTGTTGTAGAGTTTGTTTATGGCAGAAGACTACCAGATTGGCTTCCTTTTTCTGGAGGATAGCATATTGGTTCTGTTAGGGATAGCACAATCCATGCACTTGTGTAAGTGCTTATAAAGTCCGTGCATTTGTGTAAGATTCAGCAGTCGTACCTCTATTGTCCATCTGCATTGGTGTCATGACGTTTGCTACTTCTGTCTTAAGAAGCGTGAAGTTGGCTTTGGAGAAATTTTTTATGGTGGTTTTCCTATTGGGGGTGGGAGCGGGATGTGGATGTCCATGGTGATTAGCTTGTGGTCGGATCTGACCGAGGAGCTGACCTCTGGTGTGGAACACCAGTCACCCATGTTGGTGATGACCAGGTCTAGGATATTGCTGCCCCTGGTGGGGGTGTGGATAAGTTGATCCAAGGAGTTGGAATTGATAATTTCCATAAAACGTTGAGCAAGAGAATTGGTACATGAGTAGTTTTCCCAGTTAATGGTAGGGTAGTTGAAATCACCCATTATTAATGTTGGGTTGTACCTTAATATTTTCTAGTGTATCAAGAAAAAAGGAGTGCAATCCTGGGGCATGGTGGGGGGTCTGTAGCAAGCTACAATCTGGATTACGGTTTTGCCCAGAGTTAGTTGAACTTGGATAATCTCGGATGCATTATGCTGAGCAACTAGCTTGGAGGTGTGGATATCCTTAATGAATATGGACATGCCTCCACCTTTAGTGTTTCGGTCCAGGTTTGGTGGCCGAAAGGTGTGGCATGAATTATAGCCTGGGTAATGCAGGGGTGCTCTCTGGAGCTTTGAACCAGGTCTCTGTCACTGCATAGATGTCAATGTTCTCCTTTTTAAAGAGTGCCTCGAGTGAGTGCATTTTGAGGTTTAGACTTCTAGCATTGAGTAGCATTACCCTCAGATTTTGCTTGCTTGTACCCGTTATGGTGGTGAATTAGTCATTTGAATCTTGCTTAAAAAAGGCACTATAGGGGTGGCAACAGCCTTTGCCAGTATCTGGAATCCCAAGGGCGACAGGTACAGGCCATCTCTGGCAAAGCAGCGTGGTCTGTCGATCACGTCATCCCAGGCAGACAGATACTGGATTCCTTTAGAATGACACCAGAAGCTAAGCCAATTGTTAAAGTCAATCATTTTGTCCTTGTACTGTGGTTTCATTCTGGGTGATGGCAGGATGCTACTCAGGGCTAGGGTCATACTTGCCTGGGCTACAAGATCGGAGAGCTCCTCCATGTCTCTTTTCATGTAGTCCAGAGAGGTACGTCTCAGGTCATTCACACCAACATGGACAATGACAGAGTCATATTTGTACTTGTTGTTGAGTGAACCAAGTGCGTGCGTTATGTGGCGAATCCTGGCACTTGACAGGCAGCTGACAGTAACTTTTTCCTTGTTTAGCCTGGTGAGTGGAACATCAGTGTGCCCGAGTACAGAGTCATCTATGACTAGAGTGTTGGGTACGTTATGCCTTATGGGCTGTAGTTGAGTGGCACACTGAGTATGTGGGCGATGTGTCATTTGGGTTGTGTTGGGGGGTGGAGGTTGCTTGCATTTCTGCTTTGGAGGTCTCTGTTGTTTGGGCAGATTTGTACTGAGAGCCTCCGCAAATGTAGGTGTGTGTTTTGTGCTTCTGTGTGTGCGTTTTGGTGGTGTAGGTTTCGAATGACTATGAGATGAGTGTGGTGCAAGTGTTTACCTTCTCCTCTTGACTGTCTAGGCCAGTCTTTGGTGAAGAGAGCTTTGCTTCCAGTTTGGCTATATAAGTGTATCTCTCACAGGTCGTAGTGTTGGGTGGTAGGAGGAGAGGGCTGTCTGTGTACATGAGGCAATTGCTGCATTGTCCCAAGATGCCCAGATTCATCAGGTAGACAGGAGAAAACATCGGGAGCTGAACTTTAGACATGTCTGAATAGGTGCTTACTTATTAAGTACTAAAAACTGTTTTCCTCTAGACAAGTGAGGAAAGTTTATTTATTTTATTTATTTATTTTTATTTTTACATTTGTTGACCGGGCTAGTCTAACTGGATATATGTCCATTTTCAGTAGAGGCCCGGGGAGAAAAGCTCCAAGCATTAACAGTGACAAGTTTACAATATATCAAAAAAACACTTAAAATCACAGTACAGAGGTAACATTGGTCTAAAGAAAAAGACACTTAAAATCACAGTACAGAGGGAACATTGGTCAAAAGAAAAATTATACTAAACACAATAATAATATTGAGAAAGATGCAAAGGAGAGAAGAGCCTTTTATATTATCCTCATGCTAAGAAGGAATGTGTAGAGAATAGAATTAGAGGTCTAGGTTAGTGGAGTAGAGAAAGAGGTGAGTGCAGGAAGGGGAAAGAGATATCAGTCTGGGTTTGCACAGACAAAGCCAGTGAGTATTAAGATGTTCTTTAAGATGTTTTTTAAATAGAGAAGTAGAAGCAAGGGTTGATATTTCAGAAGGTAGCCGATTCCAGTTTTTACCTGCTGTGTTTGAGAAAAGTCAGTCACCAGCTTTGTTGTTAGATTTAATCGAGGAAGCTAGGAGCTTATTAGCAGAGCGAAGCATAGTCAGATTTTTGTATGGTGTAATCATATTAGTGAGGCTAGGGGTGTTGTTGGGGTGGTGTAGGATCTTTTGGGTGATAAGTAATTGCTGAAAAAGTATATGGTTCTGTAATTCTAGCCATCCCAGTTGTTTGAGGTTGAGGCAGTGGTGAGTTTTAAAGGGGGAGCAAGTGATGAATCTTGCTATGCTATTATAACAGGTGGAAAGTTTGGAGAGGTTGTTTTTAGAGAGGTTAGTATATATAGCAGAGGCGTAGAAAAGGGTAGAAATAAGATGGGTCTGGGCAATAGTTTTTCTGGCAGAAGGGGTAAGGAAGGGTTTAATTTTATAAAGGGTCCCAAGTTTTTTATTAACAGACTTTATAGTGGAGTTAATGTGGTCATTGTAGTTGAGGCGATTATCAATTGTTACACCTAGTAGGCGGGTTGTGGTATCTGGGGATATGTTGGTAGCATTGTTAGAGGTTATTGAGAAGAATGGATGGGGTGATTTATGAGTTGGAGTAAAAAGCAGTAATTTTGTTTTTTTGGGATTTAGGAGGAGGCAGTGTTGCAGAAACCAATTTTCGACATTATGGAAAACAGTTTGAATGAGGGACTGGAGAGAGGCTATGTTCTTAGCTGTGGAGATTAAAGTAGAGTCGTCTGCATATTGAATGCAGGTGGCTTGTGGAATGTTTGTGTGTAGATCGTTAATAAATAAGGAAAAAAGAAGGGGACCTAGTATAGAGCCTTGGGGTACTCCAATATTTACTGGAAGTAAAGTAGACAGATTGTTATTCCAAAGTACTGCTTGCTGTCTGTTTTCCAGATAAGACCTAAACCATTGTAATATTTGTGGATTGAGTGAATTGGCTTTCAGTTTGTCTAGAAGTAAGTTATGGTTAACCATATCAAAGGCTTTTGACAGGTCAATAAATAGTGCAGAGGAAAAAGAGTTATTGTTACGATTTTTGTTTATAGAGTCGGTGAAGGATAGCAGGGCAGTCGTTGTGCTATGGAATGGCCTGAAGCCATGTTGGCAGTTTGTCAGTAGATTATTTTGTAGAAGGTGGTTAAGTAGTTGTTTATGAATACATTTTTCCATTATCTTAGCTATTGGGGAGAGTAAGGCAATAGGCCGAAAGTTAGAAAGTTCAATAGATGATCCACCTTTATGTAGAGGGATGATGTGGGATACTTTCCATAAGGTAGGGATTTTGCCTTCTGAGATAGTTCTATTAATAAGGATGGAGATGGGATAGTCTATGGCTTTTGCGGCAATTTGTAGGTATTCAGCTGGGAGACAGTCAGCGGAAGGGGTGCAAGGTTTCAATTTTTGAAGGAGCCTATAGATAAGAGATGTAGATACAGGTTGTATTTGAAAGGTAGGAGATGAAGTTTTAGAGGTATTTAGAGGGGAAGCAGTAAAAGGAGATAAAGAATTGGCTAGGGTTAAAATGGCTTCTGTAAAGTAGTTATTGAAGGCATCAGGAATCTTTTTGGAGTTGGTTTGGTTGAATCCTGCAGGGGCAGGAGTAGTAGAGTGGCCTGGGTGAATACGTTTGTTAATCCCCAACCAAAATTTTTGCGGAGTTTGTTGACTGGTTTGTTGGAGGTGAAGGTAGAAGTCTTTTTTGTCTCTAAGAATGTCTTTCTTGGTGGCATTTCTTAACTGTTTAAAGTGGAGGTGGTCTGATGGACATTTGGTGGCTCTCCATTTTGCCCAGATTTTATTTCTGAGGAGCATCTTTTGCCTTGTTTGTTTTGTGAGCCCTGGGGCAGATTTGGTTCTTATTCTAGAAGAGCGATAAGGTGCATGGGAATCTAGGCTATGAAGAAATCTGCTATTAAAGTAGGTCACTGCTTCATCAAGTTCAAGATAAGTCATAGGTGACCAGTCACAAGCTTGTAGTTCAATTAGGAAGCTGTCTGGGTTAAAGAATTTTTTTAGAACGGGCGGTTTTGAAATTATTAGTTGTTGGGATATGGACTTTCTGTCTTATAATGTAGGTAAGCATATGGTCACATGGTCATGCACGTATACAAAGTTGAGTGCTATAGTAATTTGTAACTTATTTAGTGCTTACAATGAGTTCTGAACAAGTGCTGAGCTCAAAGAAACAGATTGGAGTGCTAAAACTAAAAAGCTGGCTAGTTGCAAGGGAAATTTTGAAGAACAGACTTGACAACGCCAGGAATAGTTTAACCCCAGTTAAGTGTGTGTGTGGGGGGGGGGCTCACAAACAGTCCTGGACACAGCAAATCCGTATCTGGACAAGACCTGCCACAGGAAAGGGGGGAAGCAAGCTTAGAATTTTTTTTTCCAGTAAAAGTGGAAATGGAGAAAGCTGGAACAGAAGTTAATTTAACGTTAAGAATCTGAGTGGGTTGACCTTCACAAATGTTCTCAATTAGATTGAGTGAACTAATGACACTAGACTGGGAGGAGTGTCACAGATCAAATATACAGTATGGGTGGGCAACTGCAAAACCACCAAGTATAAGAACACCACAACACTAGGGAGGGGGATGAGAAAAATTACAGTTCCTAGTTGTAGCCACTAAATGAAAGTTTTTAACAAATCAAGGAGCAGACTCTAGAGAATGCTTTTAACTGTAAACTGACAATTATCAAAAATGCACAGAAAAGCTCGGATAGAGCACTCACAAACACAAATTACAACTCTCAGTATGAAAATGCAGTTTACAGTTAAGTAATTCAGTAAACATGCAATTAGCAATGAAAAATACAGTTAAAACAGTATAAAACAGTACATAAATGCAGTGAAACAATAAAAAAGCTTTATAACAGTGCAAAATGTAGTAGATCAACTGTATAGTACAATTATAAGCGTTTCAGAAGTGCAGTTCAGTTAAATAAGTCTAACTTCATTAAGCACAATGTACAGCTGGCTCCTCTTCTTGTTCTGTGAAATTCTACTACTTCTGTAATACTTAAACCATTGCCAACCTCCCTTAAATAATTATTTTTACTTCTTTCATACATCTTTCTTTCTTGTATCTACTATGCTCTTAAAGTCCATTTTCACTTTATTCCACTCACTAGCTATCCCTTCTGCAGTAATTTCTGTCTTCTCTCACAACTCTTGTATGGTACCGGTTAGGGGTCGACACAGCAGAACTCCGGTCCGCTCATGACTGGCCGTGGATTTTTACTGTGCCGAGTTGCCAGCTCAACACCCAACCTTCAACAAAGGCAAGCCCATTCACGCTTGCACCTACCTGCATGTCTTTAACGCCACTCAACCGCGGGGAGGATATGCAGACTCCACACAGAAGGTTCTCCAGCCAAGAACTGAATGTGAGAAATTCTTGCTGTCTGCGACAATGCTAACTGCTGCACCACCGTGGCTATACTTCTTTAAATTCTTTCCTAACAAATATGGACAAAAGCACCAGTGTCTCATTTTTACCTCATTATCTTGTAGGTGTGTCTTAGTTTTGACCAGTGCATGACAGGATACTGTTATTGGTTGGGTCTCAAAGCTTTCAACTGTATTCAGTCTATCCAGCTACGGCATCTTGATAAATAAGTAAATTCTATTGTGTCACCTACTGAATTCACATCTTCCTTATCACATACTGTCATATACTTCTTCAGAAATCTTCCCTCTTATTTTATTTTCCCTTCTAGTTCTTCCCTACAGATCATCACTATTGCAAATCAGGCTCTGTTCGCCACCTTAAACAATAGTCCCTGCTGAAAGATTATTTTCTCAAAATACCCCTAAGGTCCACAACAGCAGCTTTAAGCAGAACATAAATACATGTCAGCAAAATCATCCTCCCTTGCCAACAACCCCTTGCTACTACAAATCTAACACTATTGTCTTTTTCGATCAGTATTGGTATCACTCAGAATCAGGATTACTGCTCGTCTTTCCCTTTGTCTCTAATTTTCTAATTAATGTCCACCCTAAAATCCTTTCTTTGTCAAATGCTTGATTCTATCCAAATACATCTCCAGTAACATTGTTACTTGTACTTTACTTCTCAATATAATTTAGTACAATTTGCTATCCTTTTATACCCATAAGGCCACTTACATGTTAATAAACAACAAAACTTTAGAATAAACATTTCTATTTTGCAGCTTACATGCACACACTGATAACCAGATGGGTGATCACATAAATAGTTGCATTTTATCACTGTTACAACTTGTGCCACATTTTCCCCTCCAATATAATCACTTAAAATAAACAACCCATTTAGAAAAAAAAATCCCCTTTTAACAACAGAAACACAAAACTATATACACATTCCAAAACGGAAGTCTCCCTTTCCAAATAGCAGTTGCTCCAAATTAATGAATGCATCCACAGCTATTACAGATTCTAATGTAAAGGTTAGTAATGCTAATAACCACATTAGAGCTTGTGTCCCCCATTTGCACAGATGGCAATCTGTTATTTCTATTCCTCTCTCAGATGTGAAAAAAATGTAGATTTTCAGTAAACAGTCACTCTTAGCCTTAAGAAAAAGTATGCGGGCTAGTAATAAATAAACTGTGCTGTTACATCTACTAAATAAAACTATGGCTGTTGGGGGAGTAAACAATTTGTGTAACTATTCTCAAAAGTTTCACACTTCATTCCTTGCTTTATTTTCACTGAACTGCTTGCAAATATCCCTTTACAAGTTATTTGCACTGTACCTCACAGACTCCACTCAGAGCATACTGTTTCACTGAACTGATTGCAAACATCCTCTCATACATGCCTGTACCTTTAGGCTGTTCAACTTCAGCCAAAAGCAGATATTAATGGAAAAAATCCCAAGGTCTTTTGCAGATGCAAGAAAGAACTGCAATTTTCATGTTTTTCATATTTAAGAATTTTTGCTGAATTAACTGTCTACAATCTAAGCACCCACCTCTACAGAAATCGGAAATTATATTTTAATTCTGTGTATAATATCAATACACATTTACATTCATCCCAGCTAAAGATCACATTATAGTAACTTTAACTTGTTTCTTTCCAGCCTTTATCCTTTTAAAGCAAATGTATTAAATTACGTAAGCCACAGGCAAACATACATTAATAGAAAAAAAGTCAAACCATTGTAACTTTTTTTCTATTTACATACATTATACATCACATATACTTTCCCTCTCTTAACTATCATCAGTCCAGCATTACAAAATTGCTGAATTCCGCATTTCCTTAAACCTCAACGCTCCTGAACATTTCTCTGCATGTAACGTTCCCACAATTTCCCTTTATTTCTATGCAATTTGCCCCTACTCTTTTCTAAAGATCCCTCTGGCAGTTCGTCCATCTCCTTTACGACATTCAATACTTCAAAAATACAGTTAATTAAGACTTTGTTTTCCAAATCTGATGCCTGAACTGCTTCTTGTTCAACAGTTGCAAGATTCTTCCTTGCCAGTGCTCTCTCTTCACCATTTCTGTTTGATTTTCTTTCAGATTCTCTAAATGTCTTCCTTGCTGGCATTCAGGCAGTGTACTTACTGCCAAGGAACTGAATTTTACTCAAGCTGAAAGTAACTGGCTCTTATTTCTCATTTTCCTACTGAGCTGAAATTAAGCTTTTGATCAGTGTGCAGCCATCTTGGAAGCTGCAGCCTTTCTTATCTTGATACAGTGTAAAACCTGGATACATTACAAATATGAAAAAGAGTACTTTCTTAATTTATTATTAGCATATACAGTGGTCACTGATAAAACTCTCCCAACCTCACATTTAAAATGCCTCTTACACAACTACTTTATCAAACATGAGATTTTATATCAGCTTTTCTCAAGGCTAGCTAGTATAATTAATATCCCCTGTTTGTTACCTCTGCATTCATTGCTTCAAACTCCGTGAGTTCTGACTGAGAGGGCTACTGAAACAATTCAAAATATAAAGTGATAAGTATATTTTTTGGGCACTTCTTTTCAAAGTTCTGCAGTATCCTAATTGTTTTTGCTTGACTGATTTAGATATACATATTTGCTGGCTTCTGATCTGTGCTGAAAGTGCTATTTCCTCCCACCCTTACTCCTGCTGTGTTAAATACTGGTCAAACAACTTGTGTTCCCCACCCTTCCTCCCTATTGGTATCTTCTTGTTATACTTGGTGTCTTTGTAATTGCCCGCCCCTACTGTATATTTGATCTGTGACACTCCTCCCAGTCTAGGGTTATTAGCTCATTCTACCTAATACAGAGAGGAAAACAAATTTTGCACTTTATTCATCTGCTTTTACTGTATTTGTGTTTCTTCCTACTTTATTACTTTATTTTGCTTTTGCCTCTGTGAAAGTACTCAATTGTACTTATTCTGCTGCATTTATTACTGCTTGGTAGTAACCTGATTAAACTGTAACTGTTATTCTAAGCCGTTTGGTTTAAGCACTTGGGCTTCAGACCAGTTGTTTTACATTAAGAAGGTTTGCGGTCTGCACTGTTGTGGCAGGACAAGTAGCTTACATCCTTCTAAGTTGGGAACTGCTGAGTGAAGGCTCAGTGTCTGTTATTCTAAAAGTGTATTAGTTCTGGTTTAAGCACTTGGGCTTCAGCCCAGTTATGTTACATTAAGAAGGTTTGTGGTCTGCACTCTTGTGGGAGGAGAGGCTAGATTCTGCCATTCTGAACTGGGAATTTCTGGTTAAAGGCTTTTTGTGCCTGCTTATCTGAACGATTTCTTTCTGAAACTGGCGCACCTTGTTTGCTGTAGCACAGACTAGATTCAGGCCTGCTGAATCTAGCTTTGTTTGTACAACTTGAGTACTGATCCAGGCCATCTTTTTTGCAGAAGGTTCCCCTACACCCTAGTGGCAGGAGTGTGCAGTTAGAACTTGTCTGATTGAAGACTGCTGGAACAGGGCTAAGTTTTGAGCTTTTTACTGGTTAACTGGGTAATTTGATTAAATCAGTTTGCTCATTTTATATTGTTATATATATTAAAAAATTGCACTTTATTCATCTGATTTTACTGTATTTGTGTTTCTTCCTACTTTATTTTGCTTTTGTTGCCTGTACTTAACTGCATTTATTCTGCTGCATTTTTTACTTGCTTGTTAGTAGCCGATTAAATTGTAACTATTATTCTAAGCCTTTGGTTTACGCAATTGAGCTTCAGACCAGTTGTTTTACATTAAGAAGGTTTATGGTCTGCACTGTTGTGGCAAGACAGGTAGCTTACATCTTTCTAAGTTGGGAGTTGCTGATTGACGGCTTAGTGTCTGTTATTCTAAAGTGTATTAGTTCTGGTTTAAGCACTTGGGCTTTGGGCCAGTTGTTTTACATTAAGAAGGTATGGTCTGCACTCCTGTGGGATGAGAGGGTAAAGTCTGCTCTTCTGAGCTGGGAGTTTCTGGTTAAAGGCTTATTGTGCCTCCTTATTTGAACTGTTTCTTTCTGAAATTGGTACACCTTGTTTGCTGTAGCATAGACTAGATTCAGACCTGCTGAATCTAGCGTTATTTGTATAACATGAGTACTAATCCAGGCCATCTTTTTTGGAGAAGGTTCCCCTGCACCCTAGTGGCAGGAGTGTGCAGTTACAACTTGTCTGATCAAAGACTGCTGGAATGGGGCTCAGTTTTTAGCTTTTATTGGTTAAGTTGTTTAAATCAGCTTGCTCTGTTTTATATATATATATATATATATATATATATATATATATATATATATATACACACATATATATACATACATACACTTTATGCATTACAGCTTAGTTAGGGTTAAACTATTCCCGGCGCCATAAAGTCTGCTCTTCAAACTTTCCCTTAGAACAAGTCAGTTTTTAGTTTTAGCACTCAAACCTGTTTCTTTGAGCTATGCACTTGTTCAGAACTCGTTGTAAGCACTAAATAATCTACTAATTACGACAGCACTCAACTTTCCTAACTTATTTACTCTGCCCTGTCCCGTTCACTAGTGCTGCAGGCTGCATATGCTCTCATCGCTCGCCCAGGTCCATTTGTGCTTCCCCAACCTTTGGAAAAGTCGCACGTTAACCTACTCACCCTAAGGAAGACATTTAAGCCTATCACCTTGTGACTCACCTCAGTGTCTCGCCCAGGTCCATTTCTGCTTCCCCAACTTTTGGAAAAGTTGCACGCTAACTTGCTCACCCTAAGGAAGACATTTAAGCCTATAACCTTGTGACTCACATCAGTGTCTCGCCCAGGTCCATTTGTGCTTCCCCAACCTCAGGAAAAGTCGCACGCTAAACTGCTCACCCTAAGGAAGACATTTAAGCCTATCACCTTGTGACTCACTTCAGTGTCTCTCCCAGGTCCTGTGCTTCCCCAACCTTTGGAAAAGTCGCATGCTAACCTGCTCACCCTAAGGAAGACCTTTAAGTCCATCACCTTGTGACTCACCTCCGTGTCTCGCCCAGGTCCATTTGTGCTTTCCCAACCTTTGGAAAAGTCGCACGCTAACCTGCTCACCCTAAGGAAGACATTTAAGCCTATCACCTTGTGACTCACCTCAGTGTCTTGCCCAGGTCCATTTGTGCTTTCCCAACCTTTGGAAAAGTTGCACGCTAACCTGCTCACCCTAAGGAAGACATTTAAGCCCATCACCTTGTGACTCACCTCAGTGTCTCGCCCAGGTCCATTTGTGCTTCCCCAACCTTTGGAAAAGTCATTCGCTAACCTGCTCACCCTAAGAAAGACATTTACGCATATCACCTTGTGACTCACCTCAGTGACTCGCCCAGGTCCATCTGTGCTTTCCCAACCTTTGGAAAAGTCGCATGCTAACCTGCTCACCCTAAGAAAGACATTTAAGCCTATCACCTTGTGACTCACCTCAGTGTCTCGCCCAGGTCCATTTGTGCTTCCCCAACCTTTGGAAAAGTCGCACACTAACCTACTCATCCTAAGGAAGACATTTAAGCCCATCACCTTGTGACCCACCTCAGTGTCTCGCTCAGGTCCATTTGTGCTTCCCCAACCTTTGGAAAAGTCGCACGGTAGCTTGCTCACCCTAAGGAAGACATTTACGCCTATCACCTTGTGACTCACCTCAGTGTCTCGCCCAGGTCCATTTGTGCTTTCCCAACCTTTGGAAAAGTCGCACGCTAACCTGCTCACCCTAAGAAAGACATTTAAGCCTATCACCTTGTGACTCACCTTAGTGCATTTGTGCTTACTTATTTCTGTTGTTTAGTTGTAATTCCATGCAGTGTTCGCATTTGCAGCCTACAATGGACAATTTTTCTACTTAATTACTGTTTCCCTGTTAGCTTCCCACTGTGTTGTTCACAGTGCTAGAATTTAAAGTAAGGAAACGAATAAGATGCTCCCTCGACACTTTTCCCTGATTCTACCTTAATTCCTATATATTGCCACTATGTGGCACTACAGGCCCTTCTACTTCTCTCCTGTGAAACGACACTGAGAACCACATTCCCCTACAAACCTCTAGATGTTAATACCAGTTTACCAGTAGTAGCTCTTGTTGTCCTCCACTTACCTAACACAGTAGGAACCCATAGACCTTCAGTGTACTGTTTTGAACCTACCACCAAGCAAGCCAACTGCTCTACACATTTCTTTTGCAGACTGTGTGGCTGACTGTTCCTTACACTTCACTATTCCCCTTTCTCTGGTTCTATTATCATACCCCCTTATTTTCCCGTCCTCCCCCTCCCCCTCCCTATTTCTATTTCCTCCACCTAATCTATATTGCTCTGCCCTACCTGAGGTGCCATTTTTAAATATACTCTGCCCTGTCCCATTCACTACTTCTGTAGGCTGCACATGCACTCATCGGTAAGTTCCAATGTGAATTGTTTGATCCTGCCTATTTTTGCTGTATTTTTTATGTGATTTGATTTTAAATGGTTAATAGAGCTTTGCAGGCATTATTAATGACTGCTTTATAGTGCTCATTCCATATGCTATGATTAGGTTATTTATGTTGCCTCGCAAACACTAATATACTTGCTATAGAATACTGGTGGCCATCTTTTTACCCTGAACGATGTACTGTGACCTTCAGGTACCAAGTGGCCAGTCCTATGCACAGTTGCTTATCACCACAACACACTTTTAAATTTGCCACCTGTCCATGTTTATGTTTGAGACCTCAGTAATGTTTGGGTAATAAATCAATCTTGGACTATTACAGTACTCAGCTCTTCCCCACTTAAATTGCCATGATATAGCTTAGTGAGTGGCTGTGGACTGCACTTATATTCAATACAGTGTAGCCGTACTATTTTAATCCCCGTTACTACAAACAAAATAAGCTAAAAAAAGGGCAGCAGAATGCTGGCAAAGGTCTGCATTCTGTCCTCAGCACTATAATTTAACCCGTCATCTCCTGAAGTTGGCCTCAAGCCGAATCCTCTGCTATTGTGGTATCACCCAGTCATGGCTCTCTACTAAAGCTGTGGTTCTCCCACTTAAGGCGGTATACCGTATTTTTGCTTAACATTATACCATGTTTTTTTTTTTTTTTTGCAAGCACTCCAAATGGTTTATAACATAAAACTGCAATTGTTCTCAATGTGAGCAGAATGTGATTTTAAGTGCTTGCGCATCCGCTCTGCAAAAACTCTACCCAGATTAATGAACATAACTCAAGAGGCCATCTCTTGCACCGAATACTGGATGCTAGACAACCAGTTAGCCCTTAATGCATCCAAATCCAAAATACTGATTTTCTCCCCTTCTAGACGCACTGTAAAACATCACTCCCTATACTCAGCCAAAACAAGGCCTCTACAGAAATAGTTCCCCATGCAAAACTTCTGGGCATCCTCATTGATGACCAGCTAAAACTCAACATCCACCTTCAAACTAATATTAAAAAAAAACTCATCAAAAGCTTGGAATGTTTTATCGTTACAGACACTACCTTTCTCTTTCATCCAAACAACTACTATCCACCACCTACCTTATCCCCTCTCTTCTTTATGGAGCCCCACTACTTACTAATTTCCAATCAACCGTGAAATTAAAATGATCTTCATCCTATAATAAAATTTCCAAGTTTGCCACAGGATCCAAATCCTCCACTCATCACTGTAACTCCCTCCATACCCTAAACTGGTTAGAACTCCCAAACTACCTAATTCTCATTCAACTAACAGTACATAAGCTCATCTTTAAACCCTCTAACTGTCCTTCTCTCTCCTCTACCTTAAAAATCCGCCAACCTCATAGAGCACTAAGATCCACAAATCAAAATCTCCTTGAACTTCACAAGCCTTTACGTTCCCCAGGGCAACTCCTACTATCCTCCTTGGCTAGATTATGGAACTCGCTTCCCCCACACATTAGAACTACCTAGAATCTCCCTTCCTTTAAAACCTTACTCCACTCTCATCTCTCTTCTCTCTGGGAATGCTCCTGCTCTCAACCTTCCAGAAACCTTACACCTCTCTTGAACCTTTTTTTACTCAGACTCAGCCATTGGATGCATATATTTCTATGGTCTTCATATATGATGTACTACTTGCGTATGAATTGTACAACTTGAACATTAATTAGCTATTATTGTAAATATCTTAAAATGCTGTACATGAGTTATTTTACTTCTGAATATTGTAAACAATATTTCTCTGCTTGGAGTTTTCTGCTGGAGCTTTTCTTCCCGGGCCTCCATTGAAAACGGGCTCTTTTAGGCCTAATGGACTTTCCCAGTTAAACTGCAATAAAATAAAATAAAACAGTTTTTAGGACTTAATAAATAGCACCTATCCAGTCATGTCTAAGGGACAGCTCCCGGTGTTTTCTCCTGTCTACCTGATGAATCTGGGCATCTTGGGGCAATGCAGCAATTGCCTCATGTACATAGACAACCCTCTCCTCCTACAACCCAAAACTACAACCTGTGAGAGATGTACTAGCTCTCTTCACCCAAGACTGGACTAGATAGTCAAGAGGAGAAGGTAAACACTTGCACCACACCACACTCATCACATAGTACCTCAAAACCTACACCACCAAAACACAAACATAGAAACACAAAACACACAGCTACATTCACGGAAGGTCTCAATAAAAACCTGCCTAAGCAACAGATCCCTCCAAAGCAGAAATGCAAGCAACCTCCACCCCCAACATAACCCAAATGACATATAGCCCAAAAACTTAGTGTACCACTCAACCACAGCCCATATAAGGTATAACAACGTACCCAATACTCTAGTCATAGGTGACTCCACAGTCATGCACACTGATGCTCCACTCACCAGGCTAAACAAGAAGAAAGTTACTGCCAGCTGCATGTCAGGTACCAGGAGCCACCACATAACGCACGCACTCAGGTCACTCCACAACAAGTACAAATATGACTCTGTCATTGTCCATGTTGGTGTGAATAACCTAAGACGTACCTCCCTAGACTACATGAAAAGAGACATGGAAGAGCTCTCCGATCTTGTAGCCCAGGCAGGTATGACCCTAGCCCTGAGTAGCATCCTGCCATCACCCAGAATGATACCACAGTACAAGGACAAAATTATTGACTTCAACAACTGGTTAAGCTTCTGGTGTCATTTTAAGGGCATCCAGTATCTGTCTGCCTAGGATGACATGATCGACAGACCATGATGCTTTGCCAGAGATGGCCTGCACCTGTCGCCCTTGGGATTCCGGATACTGGCTAAGGCTTTTGCTACACCTATAGTGCATTTTTAGGCAAGGTTCAAATGACAAATTCACCACTGTAACAGGTACAAGCAAGCAAAATCTGAGGGTATTGCTACTCAATGCTAGAAGTCTAAACATCAAAATGCACTCACTCAAGGCACTCCTTAAAATGGAGAACATAGACATCTGTGCAGCGTCAGAGACCTGGTTCAAGGCTTCAGAGAGCACCCCTGCATTACCAGGCTATATTTCATACCACACTTTCGGCCACCTAACCTGGACCAAAACACTAAAGTCGGAGGTGTGTCCATATTCATTAAGGATATCCACACCTCCAGACTAGTAGCTCAGCATAATGCATCTGAGATTATCCAAGTGCAACTAACCCTGGGCAAGACCGCAATCCAAATTGCAGCTTGATACAGATCCCCCACCATGCCCCAGGATTCCCACTCCTCATTTCTTGATACAGTGGAAAATATTAGGGTACAACCCAACACCCTAATAATGGACGATTTCAACTACCGCACTATTAACTGGGAAAACTACTCATGTTCCAACTCTTTTGCTCAATGTTTTCTTAAATTCATAAATTCCAATGCCTAGGATCAACTTATCCACACCCCCACCAAGGGCAACAATATCCTAGACCTGGTTATAACCAGCATGAGTGACAAGTGTTCCACACCAAAGGTCAATTCTTTGTTGGTCATATCCGACCACAAGCTAATCACCCTAGACATCCATGTCACGCCCCCACCCCCCACTAGGGAAACTACCATAAAAAATTTCTCCAAAGCCAACTTCACGCTTCTTAAGACAGAAGTGGCAAATTTCGCGACACCCATGCAGACGGACAATAGAGGTACAACTGCTGAATCCTACACAAATGCACTTTATAAGCACTTACACGAGTGCATGGAAAGTGCAATCCCTAACAGAGCCAAGATGCTATTCTCCAAAAAAATGAAGCCAATTTGGTGGTCCCCTGCCATATACAAACTCTACAACAGAAGAAACTGTTGCAAAAAAAAAAAAAGAGTAAAATCCAATGATTAGAGGAACTCCCCTGGTCAGCCTCAGTAAGAAGTTGAGATCCCTCATAAAATCCTCCAAAGCTAGTTACAAAAACAAAATCGCCACTGATTCTAAAGACCAACACAAGGCTTTCTATAGCTATGTCAAGAATCTCAATGGCAACACTCAGATCTGCTCTGAGTTACAGCACAATGGCACTACATATACAGAACCAACTGATATTGCCAGCACCCTGGCAGATAGGTTCAGTGCTAACTTTACCCTCCCTCTCATCCCCTAAAGGACCCATTTCTATACCGGAAAAATGCAAAGTTCCTGTAATCACGGCTGCACAGGTAAAAACCACACTCTCCAAAGCAAAGAACACAGCATCCATGGGACCTGACAACACCCCAGGTTGCGATCTACACGAACTACAGAACGAACTGGCACCCCACCTAAGTACCATGTTCAATCATAGCCTCACCTCAGGCTTTGTGTCCACTGAATGGCTCACAGTGATGGTTATCCCACTCCACAAAGAGGGAGCCACCACAGACCCGGGAACTACCGCCCCATTAGCCTGACGAGCCTGGTCTGCAAGGCCATGGAACGTATCATCATGGAACTTATAAACAAAGACAATGGTAATCTTCAAACTATGGATCCCACCCAGTTCGGGTTTGTAAAAGGCCGATCATGTCTCCTAAACCTGACAGACTTCTTTGAAGCAGTCACCAAAGCTGTAGACAAGGATAAGGTGGTTCACACAGCCTATCTAGATCTTGCCAAGGCTTTCGACACCATCCCCCACTTTGGAATTATAGATAAACTCACTAAATAAATCTCTATGTCACAAGATGGGTTGCCAACTGGCTCACTGACAGAACCCACACTGTGAAAGTAGCAGACTCCAAATCCAACTTCAGACCAGTGACAAGTGGAGTACCACAGGGTTCAGTCCTGGGTCCTCTCCTGTTTGGTATCTACTTCTTTGAAGTACAGGCTAACAAAGAAGGTCTTTGGCTAACGAAGTTCGCAGATGACTGCAAACTAGGAGCCATAATCAAAACGCCTAACGATGTGGACATCCTACAAAAGGGCCTCACTGAGACAGATGCCTGGTGTCAAAGCCATGGCCTCAAGCTCAGTGCTAAAAAGTGCATTGTCATCTCCTTTGGTAAAAACTCTGTACCCCTGAGCTACAACATGGGCGGTAGTATACTTAACACCGAAAGTATGATAAGAGACCTTGGGACACAGGTGGACAGTAGTCTCTCCTTTGATAATCACATCGCTACGGTAGTCAGGAAATCCTTCTACATGGCACACCTCATCACAAAAGGTTTCTCATCCAGAAAAAAAGAGGTCATTGTTCCCCTGTACTCATCACTCATTAGACCCATTACAGAGTACAACGCCCCTTTTGGTATGTACCTCACAAGACATCTACAACAACTGGAAAGGCTGCAGAAATACCTCACAAAGAGGTTTACCATCCTCAAACAGATGCCCTACGCAGACCGTCTCAAAAAACTCCAGCTTTACTCAGTCGCATATCGCCTACTCAGAGGTGATACAAAGCTATGTCAAACCCAGAGCTGTTGGACATGCTCCACTTAAAGAAATCCCAATCCCTCCGAGCTACATGCTCTAGGGACCTAAACCTGGTCACCACAATAAACAGAATATGCCGGAGGGATAGATTCCTGTCCCAGAGACTTCCCTACTCTGGAATAAGCTACCTATCTATATCAAACAAAGCTCCTCATTAGCACTGAAGAAAAATCTTGATGATTGGATGGGAAATAGGAAATTCACCCTGGGGATCACCTCTGTGGCTCTGCTCTTCAGTGGCACAGGAAAATAATTTTCTTGGGTGGCAAAAGCCAGGGGACCTTTTTGGCTGGGCTTGTATAGGCCCCAGTGCTGATAGCCTAGCACCTACCTATGAACCTATATAGAATGCACAACATTTGCAAATGGCAAGGTAAATAACCCAGTCTGAATTACAACTGACAAAGAAAGGGATATCATATACTTGACTAGTATTTTTAGTACTAGAACGTTTAGTTTGTAATATTCTACGACAATGTGTGCAGTGACCACATGGAAAACATCCTATGGCAACCTGTCCCTTTAAGGAACATTGTAAGCTTTCCTTTAGCCTATGGGGGCCCTTGTTTACAATGATTAAAGAAAGACCCTAAATTTTTTCCATTTCTAAAGGAAAATTGACATCTGTCCCCTATTGTACCAGAAAGCTTATTATCGGCCATTAATATGTTCCATTTTCGCTGCACACTGTCCATTAATTTCACAGTGTTTCTACCAAAAGTAGTCACAAACCTAAGATTGTCTTTGGGTGTTATCAGCCTTATTCTTATATTGTAAGAGATTTTCTCTCTCCATGTTGCCAACCATATTTTTGGCTTGTAAAATTTGACCTACTTTGTAACCTCGTTTCTTTAATCTATTGGACAGGTCATCTCTGAAATGCTTGTAGGAGTCATTCATCGAGCATATACGTTTCACCCGCAAATATTGAGATTTATGGATATTTTTACATATATGTGGGGGGTGATAGCTGGAGGCATGGAGAAGGGAGTTATATTCAGGGAATTTACGGTAGACTTCTGTTATTAAAGTGTTGTCAGGAGCTTTAATCACCACAACATCCAGGAAAGTAATCCTTTCTTTTTCCTGGTTTACCATAAATTCAATCCCCCATTTATATTCGTTCAGATATTCAACAAATTGTTTCAGATGTTCCTCATCCAATCTCCATACCATCCAGAAATCATCTAAATATCTCTTCCAGATGTCTATTTCTTCTATATACAGATTATGGGAGCTATCATATATGATTTGCTCCTCAATATATGCCATGAATATATCAGCATATATGGGAGCAAATGATGCCCCCATAGCTGTACCTTTAATCTGTAGATAGCATTTTTCTAGATAGAGAAAGACATTTTTAGTGAGTACATGCTCGGTGAGACAAAGAGGAGTATTGAAGTCTAGTTGGTATAACTCTGACCTATATAACCAGTATTCTAGTGCCTCAATACCAGCCCAGTGTGGAATGTTATCGGCCTTCCTGGGGGATTATTGACGTCTTTGTGAATTTTCGGTAGAAATATATATACTGGTTACAGGGGTCTGACATCATCAGTTGTATCCTAGTACTATCAGTAATGATTCGCTCTTCTACAGCTAAAGAAAGGAACTCCTCAGTCTGCGTCCTAAAGTATATAGTGGGGTTGTATGTGAGATGCACGTAATATACTACTGTCCACCAGTTGTTTATTGGCCTCCAGATCATATTGCTCCCAGTCTTGTACCACCACTGCCCCTCCTTTATCAGCCCTCAAGATGACTATATCATGGTTATTCACTAGACTTAAAATAGTGGTCATCTCTTCCTTAGTTACATTACTAGCCCTAGCATAATTATCTCTGGAACTAAAGTATAAATCTCTAAGAATAGAGTTTTGAAGTAGTAGTACATTATGATTCATAGGGGGATAAAGGTAGACTTATATCTGAAATCCTCTTGTTTGTCCGTAGTTTCCTTATCCTGAAAAAACAATCACATCCTTTGCAACATTTTCTTCACACACAAAACAGCCAGGTATAAATGACAATCCTTTATTGAGAATCTTTTCCTCCATGGAGGAGAGGGGGTAGGATGACATATTTAACACATTCTCATTTATTGTTTCTGTACATACATCCAAAAAAGCCCCTCCATGTTTTCTATATTTCCTGTGTTTTCTGCTAGAATTCCTTCTCTTCTGTGCTGGTGAGCCTGTAGATGCTGACGTGTCTATATCAAATCCAGAGGAAGAGTCTTCCCCTGAGGTATCTGTACCAGAACTAGGTAATTTGTTAAGTATTGATCTTGGACGCTTCCTTTTGGAAGAATTTCTGTACGGTTGTGAAAACCGGACATGTTTATCCCCATCTCTGGTAAAAGGGTCCCCTCATTCATAATCTTCCACATCCCAGAGATATTTTTTTTTTCTCTCCTTTAGTTGTGTTTCAAGACTCATAAGTTCTGTACTCAACTTTTTAAGACAGGAGATGTATGTGAGTTGTCCCTCATATTCCTTGATTTGTTCACATAATGTGGTGAAAGCTATGATTTCAGCATCTATAGTTCTATCATGGTATCCAACTAGGATTTCCACAAAGTTCATTGTGGCTTTATGTTGTGCTTCCCTCCATTGTTTAAGAAGGACATCATCTGGATTATTAACAATTGGCTGCATTCTAATTCTTAGGCCCCTTGGTGTGATTCCCTTAATCATGTAGGCCTTAAATAACTTACAGTGCCAAACATTATTTCTAAGAGATCTCATATGTTTAGTCAAATCGATAAAAAGTGATTCACAGTATCCTCCTTGTTGAGCAGTATGGTCCCGCTTTCTGACTATCTATTCCTATGCCAAAAAAAGCCAAATCGTCCCAATCGGAGGAAAGCCCCAGCAACAAATTTGAAATTTCCATACTGATTAAAATGGGTATTCTAGATTCAATGTAAGCTCCCAGATATATTCTATTATGGGACAATATCAGCCCCTGGCCTCCATATTTGGACAATGTCAGCCTAAGCGATTAGATACAATAATTCCATATTAATGTATTGAAATATTTTACTGCCCCCATTGGAGCTATTATAACATATCATATGAAAATTATACCGGCCAGAACCAGTGTAAAATCTATAATGCCTCATTGAGTCCAAGTTATCATGTCCACTGCTGAGTCCACTACAAAACTAATTAAAGAGGGCTTATAACAACCATGAATATAATTTTCCCTATATAAACACTCATATAAGCCCAATAATATCTAATAAAGCCAAAAGGCTATAACCAAAGGTGACAAATCAATTCAGAATGCAGGATCACACCCCCTCATGAAGATATGTGAATATATCATCCAAATGAAGGCCAAGGTTAATAATTCCAGATATATATTTTGTTTACTCAAAACAGGTATATGGGGTGCAGCATACAGTATCAGAATCATTAGCATATACTAAGTATGTATAAATACGGTATATCCATGTAGATATATCCAAAAAGTGATCAACCCAATAGTATAGAGCTAAACCAGAAAATGTTTAGATAATACACAAAAATATAACTACCTTAGTATTTCCCCTTACATATCTTGATCTTATGTTATAAATATTATCAGTGTGCATTATTCCTAGTGAGAAAATGGGGTGTTCGATTATTTAAGGTTTAATCAACCTAATGTAAGGTATTATAGAGTCATATGTGTGTCACTTATATATCTCAACAAAAGTAGTTATTATATATATCCACATTATTGTGTGTATAGGCCTTAATTATAACATTTGGTTGGAGATGCACATACTGCTGAATAAGGCACCCATATTCAATCACACAAATTTGTATTCTGCTCCTATATCTATCTAAAAGCCCCTATTACCCTGTTGAATATAAGGAGGTTCACTACATTCCACTTAAAACCTACCTATAAACAAAACAAAAGAAACGAAAATGCATAATATAAACATAATGAGTCCCATAAAATTGCATTATTCCATTTTATTATAATTGATCAGTTTTTAGGAATAAAATTCAATAAATCAGGGTGGCATGAATTGCTCAATACTAAAGGGAAGCAATGGATAATTAAATTGGGAGGGCTGTTTGCACCCGGGTTAAATGAACATCTCTAATTGGTTACACAGACATTACAGACAGTATATAAATGACTAGTTAATTATGTATTATTACACTGATGAAGGCTATGTAAGTAAGTAGCCGAATCCGGTCTGTCTTTTATATACTGTTGCTATGATTATTATTTAAATACAAGAAAGTAGCTGCCACAGTCTGCTTGGTCTATTTTTTTGATATGCTTATGTATTTTGAGACCTTGCAGATGCCTAACTTGCAGGAAACACATCTGGCCTGGATTTGTTCTCTTCTCTGCTGTGGGCCTGTGGAGCTAAGGGGTTATTACCCTATCTATATTTTATTTCAGTATATTTTCCTTGCCTGATGTGACAGAGGTCTATTTGTGGATGCTGTATCCATTTCTTCGGTGATTCACGGAATTGGAGTGAGTTTTATTGTGGTTACATATGCTGGCTACGAGTATGTTGGTGACCGGCCTGGTATTAAACCATTTTTTATCGGAATTATAATTTCTTTTCAATTGGGGTGGACTGTATCGTTTCAGCACAGTGAATTTGCTTCTGTCTACTCATCAATGATTCTTCACAATGCTTGTAAGTACTTTGGATGTACCTAATAGCAGCTATTATTGGATTTAATCACAGCAATAAATAATGGGCGGAAACTAGACAGGCAGCTTGTGGCACTCTAATTATAAAAATACTGTGCGTGTATGAAACCTAATGGTTCCTCACTAAGTGTGCACTTGGTCGACATCGCATGTTAAATGGGTGTAGCAGATTTCCTTGAACTTGATTATTAAGCTTTTGCAAATGATGAGAGTTTTTCAAATCTGGTACGATACTGACTTAGTTCTAAAAATGATAATGCTTGATGACTAAAATCTGGTGCTATAACAGGGGAACCTCTCTACTTCAAATCAGTTTTACACATAAAACTTGTACTGATTGCACCAAGATATAGTGACTGGCGTTTTTTCAAGAATGGAACTGTTTATGTGGTGAAATCTGTATCGGGTGAAACAATACTATAACGACGACAGTCTTTGTTTTTTTTTTCCTCTACTTTAATCAGTCTTCGCCAGCAAAAGTGAACATCGATCGGATAGAGGCTGAATGAAGAATAACTCCATGACAATGAACACTTGGAATTTATATTGAAATGGGAATAAAACGTCTTTGATGATATATTCGCTATTTCGCTATTTATATTCCTGTGTGGAAAGTGTTGTCTAGCAAACCCATTTTTATATAACATGACAACAGGGGCCTCTGCATTTATATAGCAGTGTTTTGGTAGCTAGCGGGTTTGTTAATTGCCGCCCACATGCTCTCTATGTTTCGGAGACCATTTATCTTTATGTGGTAGGTGATTAATCCCATCTTAGGTAATATAAAATTAAGGGACTCCGTACATTTAAAGCAGTATTTTGCTTTCTAGCGGGAATTAATACATGGCCACTTTGTGTCCTATATGTCCACACTTACTAGTTGTTGTTTAATCTGAAGTTTCATTTCGATTCATATTATTATTCTAAATGGGTGAATATTCAAATATGTAATTTGGAAACAACATACACCAAATGCTAAATCTGATTTTGGAAACATTATCATGAGAAATGTGTTGTGTGTTTAACTCCTTTTCAGATAATATGACGCTATTGGCCTCTGCATATTTATAGCAGTATTTTGCTATTTAGTATGATTTAAAACTATGCCGCTTTAGTGTTCTGAGCGTTTATGATGTACATCTACCGTTTGTGTTTCTAACTTGCAGTTACAGTCTATCTTACATTATTAAACAGAATAGTTGAAGATATAATTTTGAAAATTGCATAAAAAACTAAACTAAGCTAGGCACTATTTATGTTGGGTTATATATGTGGTATATATTAGGTTTTTGAACCCAATGCTTGTTTTGAGTTCTGAATAGAGGATGGATAGTGCATATTACAACTTATGGGACTAAGAATACTATTCCCTACATTGTTTATAGGTAGGCTTTTTAGTGGAATGTAGTGAACCTCCTTATATTCAACAGGGTAATAGGGGCTTTTAAATATAGGAGTAGAATACAAACTTGTGTGATTGAATATAGGTGCCTTATTCAGCACTATGTGTATATCCAACCAAATGTTACAATTAGGGCCTATACACACAATAATGTGGATATATATAATAACTACTTTTGTTGAGATATACAAGTGACACACATATGACTCTATAATACCTTAAATAGGTTGCCTAAACCTTCAATAATAGATGAACACTCAATTTTCTCACTAGGAATAATGCACACTGATAATATTTGTAAGGGATTATAAGATCAAGATATATAAGGGGAAATACTAAAGTAGTTATATTTTTTTGTATTATCTAAACATTTTATGGTTTAGTTCTATATTATTGGATTGATCACTTTTTTGGATATAGCTACATGGATATACCATATTTATACATACTTAGTATATGCCAATGATTCTGATACTATATGCTGAACCCCATATACCTGTTTTGAGTAAACAAAATATGTATCTGGAATTATTGACCTTGGCCTTCATTTGGATGATATTTTCACATATCTTCATGAGGGGGTATGATCCTACATTCTGAATTGATTTATAATCTTTGGTTATAGCTTTTTGGCTTTATTAGATATTATTGGACTTTTCATATACGAGTGTTCATATAGGGTAAATTATATTCATGGTTGTTATAAGCCCATAGTGGACTCAGCACTGGACATGATCACTTGGACTCAGTGAGGCATTATAGATTTTATACTGGTTCTGGCCGGTATCATTTTCATACGATATGTTATAATAGCTGCAATGGGGGCAGTAATATATTTCAATACATTAATAAGGAATTATTGTATCTAATTGCCTAGGCTGACATTGTCCAAATATGGAGGCCAGGGGCTGATATTGTCCCATAATAGAATATATCTGGGGGCTTACATTGAATCTAATACACCCATTTTACTCAGTATGGAAATTTCAAATTTGTTGCAGGGGCTTTCCTCCGATCGGGACGATTTGGCTTTTTTTGGCATAGGAATAGATAAAGAGTCAGAAAGTGGGACCATGCTGCTCAACAAGGAGGATACCTGTGAATCACTTTTTGTCGATTTGACTAATCATATGAGATATCTTAGAAATAATGTTTGACACTAAGTTATTTAAGGCCTACATGATTAAGGGAATCACACCAAGGGGCCTAAGAATTAGAACGCAGCCAATTGTTAATAATCTAGATGATGTCCTTCTTAAACAACGGAGGGAAGCACAACATAAAGCCACAATGAACTTTGTGGAAATCCTAATCGGATACCATGATACAACTATAGATGCTGAAATAATTGTTTTCACCACATTATGCGAACAAATCAAGGAATACGAGGGACAACCCACATACATCTCCTGTCTTAAAAAGTTGAGTACAGAGAGTCTTGAAACAACTAAAGGAGAGAAAAAAAAATATCTCAGGGATGTGGAAGATTATGAACAAGGGGACCTTTTTACCAGAGATGGGGATGAACATGTCCGGTTTTCACAACCGTACAGAAATTCTTCCAAAAAGAAACGTCCAAGATCGTACTTAAGAAATTCCCTACTTCTGGTACAGACACTTCAGGGGAAGACTCTTCCTCTGGGTTTGATACAGACACATCAGCATCTACAGGCCCACTAGCACAGAAGAGAAGGAATTCCGGCATCCCTTTAGAATTAAACCAAAAAGGTGGGGGGGGGGGCAGAAAACACAGAAAATATAGAAAACATGGAGGGGCTTTTTTGGATGTATGTACAGAAACAATAAATGAGAATGTGTTAAATATGTCATCCTACCCCCTCTCCTCTATGGAGGAAAAGATTCTCAATAAAGGATTATCATTTATACCTGGCTCTTTTGTGTGTGAAGAAAATGTTGCAAAGGATGTGATTATTTTTTCAGGATAAGGAAACTATGGACAAACAAGAGGATTTCAGATACAAGTCTACCTTTATCCCCCTATGAATCATAATGTACTACTATTTCAAAACACTATTCTTAGAGATTTACACTTTAGTTCCAGAGATAATTATGCTAGGGCTAGTAATGTAACTAAGGAAGAGATGACCACTATTTTAAGTAGTGAATAACCATGATATAGTCATCTTGAGGGCTGATAAAGGAGGGGCAGTGGTGGTACAAGACTGGGAGCAATATGATCTGGAGGCCAATAAACAACTGGTGGACAGCAGTATATTACGTGCATCTCACATACACCCCCACTATATACTTTAGGACGCAGACTGATGAGTTCCTTTCTTTAGCTATAGAAGAGCGAATCATTACTGATAGTACTAGGATACAATTGATGATGTCAGACCCCTGTAACCAGTATATATATTTTCTACCGAAAATTCACAAAGACCTCAATAATCCCCCAGGAGGACAGATACCAACATTCTACACTGGGCTGGTATTGAGGCACTGGAACACTGGTTATATAGCTCAGACTTAGACCAACCTGGCTTTAATACTCTTCTTTGTCTCAACGAGCATGTACTCACTAAAAATGTATTTTTCTATCAAGAAAAATGCTATCTACAGATTAAAGGTACAGCTATGGGAGCATCATTTTTCCCATATATGCCGATATATTCATGGCATATATTGAGGAGCAAATCATATATGATACCTCCCATAATCTGTATACAGAAGAAATAGACATCTGGAAGAGAAATTCAGATGACTGCTGGATGGTATGGAGATTGGATGAGGAATATCTGAAAGAATTTGTTGAATATCTGAACGAAAATAAATGAGGGATTGAATTTATGGTAAACCAGGACAAAGAAAGGATTACTTTCCTGGATGTTATAGGTTCATAGGTTCATATTAGGCTATCTGCCCTAGGACATTTATAAGCCTAGCCAGAATGTGTCTGGCTTTCGCCACCCATTTTAAATTTATTTTGCTATGCCCTTTTTCGAGGTTAGTATAATGTGCCTCTGTCTAACAGTGACACAAAAGTGATACCCAGGGTACCTACGATCTTCCCATCCACTCATCAAGATTCCTCTTGAAGAGAGTCAATGAGGGACTCTGCCTAACCTGGACTGGGATTTTATTCCAGAGTGAAGGGAGCCTCTGGGTTATGAATCTGTCCCCTCCAGCACGTCCTATTTATTTCAGTGCTGAGGTTCAAGTCTCTCGAGCGCGTAGCTCGATAGGATTTGGATTTTCTGAGGTGCAGCATGTTCATTAATTCCGGGTTGGACATGGCTTTATATGTCAGGCACAGATTGCCTCTGAACAGGCGGTATGCCACTGAGTAGAGCTGGAGTTTCTTTAACCGGGCAGCATATGGCATGTGTTTGAGCACTTTGATCCTCTTGGTGAGGTACTTTTGGGGTCTTTCTAGTTGCTGCAGGTGTCTGGTAAGGTACATCCCAAAAGGGGCATTGTACTTAATTATGGGCCTGATGAGGGATGAGTAAAGAGGCATGATGACCTCCCCTGATCTAGATGTGAATCCCTTCATGATTAGGTGGGCTATATAAAATGTTTTTGTAACCACTTTGGCCACGTGGTTGTCAAATGAGAGATTGCTATCAACTTGGGTCCCCAGGTCCCTAATTACTTCTTCTGTACTTAATGGATTACCACTTATGTGGTAATTTGTGGGCACTTTGTTTTTGCCAAAGGGGATGACTATACACTTTTTGGCATTTAGCTTGAGGCCATGGCTCTGGCACCAGTTGTCTGTTTCTATGAGGCCCTTTTGGAGGATGCTTGTGTCGGCTGGAGAGTCGATTATGGCGCCCAGTTTGGTGTCATCTGCGAACTTGGTCAGCCACAGTCCTTCCGTGTTGGCCTGTACCTCCGAGAAATATATACCGAACAAGAGAGATCCCAGGACTGAGCCTTGTGGGACACCACTTGTAACTGGTTTGGAGTCTGACATGGCTCCAGCAATTCTAACCATGTGGGTTCTGTCCTTGAGCCAGTTTGCAATCCATCTAGTGACATAGGGGTTTATATTTAAGCTGGTGAGCTTATCTATAATGCCCGAGTGGGGTATTGTATCGAAGGCTTTTGCGAGGTCCAGGTAGGCTGTGTGGACCACCTTCCCCTTGTCAATGGCCTTGGTGACTGTTTCAAAGAAATCAACCAGGTTTAAGAGGCATGATCTGCCCTTAAAGTCGAACTGGGTAGGATCCAGTGTCTGTAGGTCCCCAATATCTTTATTTATGAGGTCCATGATGATCCTTTCCATAGCTTTGCAGACCAAGCTAGTCAGGCTTATGGAGCGATAGTTTCCAGGATCCGTTGAGGCACCACCTTTGTGGAGAGGGACCACTGTTGCTGTACGCCACTTTTTGGGCACATATCCTGTAGTAAGGCTGAGAATGAACAGTAGTTTTATGTTTGGGTTTAGCTCTACTTGGAGTTCATGTAATACGCAGCCCGGGACACCGTCTGGTCCCACTGATGCTGTATTTTTTGCTTTGGAGAGGGCAGCTCTTACCTGAGCATCTGAGATGTCAGGGGGGGCAGCACTCTGCTGGGATAGATATTTGCCCTTTTGGTGAGGAGGGGGGGGGGGAGTTTGCGCTGAACCTGTCAGCTAGGATGTCGGCAAGGTCTGTGGGTTCGGTGTATTTTTTGTCATTTTGGACCAATTCTGAGCATATCTGGGAATTACCACCCAGGTTCCTAACATAACTAAAGAAAGCCTTGTGATTATCCTTGGTGTCCTAGGCAATTTTTCTCTCGAAGCTGGCCTTAGACAATTTTATGAGTGCCCGTAGTTTTTTGCTAATACTGATCAGTGATGCCTTCCCTTTTTGGGATTTTGCTCTATCATTTAGTAGCTTCTTCCTTCTATTGTATAGTTTGTTTATGCCTGGGATCCACCAGACAGGACGTCTGCCTTTGGAGGACTGGGTCTTGGTTTTATCTGGGATCGCATGATCCATGCATTCCTGAAGGTGTTCATAGAATGCGTTTATAAAGGATTCTGCGGTCTGGGCCGTATTTTCCACAGGCCCGGGGGCTTTGAAGGATTCTACCTCGGTTTTGAGGAGTGTGAAATTTGCTTTAGAGAAGTTTTTCACTGTGGTTTTCTGGGCAGGGGGTGGGGTCGGGATGTGAATATCCAGTGAGATTAGTTTATGGTCTGATCTTACCAGTGAGGGATACACTTCTGGTCTGGAGCATAGAGTCCCCATGTTGGTGATGATCAGGTCCAGTATGTTTTCCCCTCTTGTGGGAGTGGTAACAAGTTGTTCCATAGCATTTGAGTTTATAAATTCTAGGAACCTTTGGGCTAGGGTGTTGGAGCTAGAGTAATGCTCCCAGCCTATGTTTGGGTAGTTGAAGTCGCCCAATATAATGGTGTTTGGAGACACCTTCATATTTTCCAGTGTTCTCAGGAAGGCCGAGTGGGGTTCCTGGGTTTGGGAGGGTGGTCTGTAGCAGGCTATAAACTGGAAGGCAGTTTTACCCACTGTTAGTTGCACATGGATAGTCTCTGATGCTTCGTGCTTTGTCACCAACCTGGAGATGTGGGTATCTTTGAAGAATATCGATACTCCCCCTCCTTTTGTGATTCGGTCCAAGTTTTGGGGCCGAAAAGCATGGTATGAGGTATAACCTGGTAGTGCTGGGGTGCTCTCGGGAGCCTTGAACCAGGTTTCTGTTAGTGCACAGATATCGATGTTCTGCATGCTAAGGAGAGTTTCGAGTGCATGCATCTTGAGGTTTAGACTTCTGGCGTTTCTTATCCCTTGTGATAACTATGGAGGTGGGTTTGTCTTTTGAGCCTTGCCTAAAAAAGGCACTATGGGGGTAGCAAGAGCCTTTGCCAATATCCGAAAGCCCACGGGTGACAGGTGCAAGCCGCCCCTAGCGAAGCATCGTGGCTTGTCGAGCATGTCATCCCAGGCTGACAGGCACTGTATCCCCTTTGAATGACACCAATACTTAAGCCAATTGTTGAAATTGATCATCTTGTCTTCATATTGCGGCATCATTCTTGGTGAGGGCAAGATGCTACTCAAGGTCAGGGTAATACCGGCCTGGGCTACGTGATCAGAGAGCTCCTCTATGGTGATTAAAGCTCCTGACAACACTTTAACAGAAGTCTACTGTAAATTCCCTGAATATAACTCCCTTCTCCATGCCTTCAGCTATCTCCCCCCCACATATATGTAAAAATATCCCTAAATCTCAATATTTGAGGGTGAAACGTATATGCTCGATGAATGACTCCTACAAGCATTTCAGAGATGACCTGTCTAATAGATTTAAGGAATGGGGTTACAAAGCAGGTCACATTTTACAAGCCAAAAATATGGCTGACAATATGCAGAGAGAAAATTTCTTACAATATAAGAATAAGGCTGATACACCCAAAGACAATCTTAGGTTTGTGACTACTTTTGGTAGAAACACTGGGACATTAATGGATAGTAGTTGGGAACTGGAACATGGAATGGCCGATAATAAATATTCCGTATGGGGACAGGGACAAATTTAAATTTTTCTTTAGAAATGGAAAAAATTTAGCATCTTTCTTTAATCATTATAAACAAGGGCCCCATAGGCTAAAGGAAAGCTTACAAAGTACCTTAGCGGGACAGGTTGCCATAGGATGTTTTACATGTGGTCACTGCACACGATGTCGTAGAATATTACAAACTAAAAGTTTTAATACTAAAAATACTAGTCAAGTATATATCCCTTTCTTTGCCAATTGTAACTCAGACTGGGTTATTTACCTTGCCATTTGCAAATGTTCTGCATTCTATATAGGTCAAACTTTGAGACCGGTAAAACATAGGATATCAGAACACTTTAGTGAAATTAAAAACAAAAGAAATACAAATGCATTACATAAACATACTGAGTCCCATAAAACTGCATTATTCCATTTTATTATACCTGATCGAGTTTTAGGAATAAAATTCAATAAATCAGGCTGGCATGAATTGCTCAATACTAAAGAGAAGCAATGGATAATTAAATTGGGAGAGCTGTTTGCACCCGGGTTAAATGAGCATCTCTAATTGGTTACACAGGCATTATAGATAGTATATAAATGACTAGTTAATTATGTATTATTACACTGGTGAAGGCTATGTAAGTAAGTAGCCAAAACCGGTCTGTTTGCCTTTTATATACTGTTGTTATGACTACTATTTAAATATAAGAAAGTAGCTGCCACAGTCTGCTGGTCTATTTTTTTATGTGAAATAGGAAATTCACCCCGGGGATCACTTCTGTGGCTCTGCTTGACAGTAGCACAGGAAAATAATTTTCCTGGATGGTGAAATCCAGGATTCCTTTTTGCCTATGCTTATATAGGCCCTTGGGCCAATGGCCTAGTGCCTACCTAAGAACCTATGAAGCTTTTACAAATACTAATAAAAGTAAAATTTGTTTTCCTTAAAGTAATTTTTTATTCCATGCAGTGGACTTCTAAACATGAATGACAAAGTGAGGTTTATGCTTCACAGTTCTTCCACCAGTTTAAATCAGTCAAACTTCCAGTTTCTTTCATCTACCTTTTTCTTACAGAACACTTCACATGTCTCAAATACACCTAGAGGGATTAATGCTTTCAGTTTGTTGCTGGTCTACTTCCTGGTTATCCCAATCTCCTAACATCAATCTCTGGTTCGAGTCAAAGGTACTCCAAATTCATCAATGCAGCTTTTCAACTATTTCCCGTCACTGTAGCATTTTCCTTTGGAACAATGGAAACGATTTAACTAGTAAAATCTCTCTACTGGCTTTCTTACTGTGAGAAGACTAGAGGCAGAGACCCTTCAGGTTGTTCGCTCACTCTCTGTTGGTTAAGCTTTTTTTTTTTTTCATCCAAAAATTGTTGTCCAGGACCAAGAAGGAGCAGGTGCCCAATTGGAAGCAATTTCTCCTTATCCTGAATAAGCAAATAAGAGCACTACTGAAATTCTCTAAAGCCAACTTCGAGGCCAAACTGGCCATATCTACATATGTCTGCAATCTCAAAGCAATCACCCAGATCTGTTCAGAACTGGTGTAAAGGACACCTCATACACAAATGCAGATATAGCCAACCTACTGGCTGACAGATTCAGTGAAGATGTCACCCCTCTGTCCCCCCATCAGTAAATCAGGGCATCCCCAATACCTGCCCCCTCCATGTATCTCTAGGGAACAGGTCATCACTGCCCACTCAAAGGCAAAAAATACAGCCTCCATGGGACCCGATAACATCCCAGGGTGCATCCTACATTAACTCAGGCATGAACTTGCAGCACCATTAGGCACCCTATTCAACCAATGCCCAAGTACTGGCTTGGTCCCAGTTGAGTGGAGGACAGCCACTGTCATCCCTTTACACAAAAGGTGGAGCGTCCACTGATCCAGGAAATTATAGACCCATTAGCCTAAATAGCCTGACCTGCATGGCCATAGAATGGATTATCATGGATCTCATTAACAGTGACACTGGCAACCTCAAACACTCAACCCCACACAGTTTGGTTTTGTCAAGGGGCAGTCATGTCTGTTAAATCTGGTCGACTTCATTTGAGACAGTCACCAAAGCCATGGACAAGAGGATGACTGTGCACACCACTTACCTTGACCTGGCCAAAGCCTTCGACACTATTCCCCGCTCAGGCATAATAGATAAACGCGCCATACTCTGGAACAGACTGCCCATACATGTCAAGCAGAGCGCCTCCTTGGCCATCTTCAAAAGGAACCCTGACGATTGGATAGGAGATAGGAAATTCACCCCGGGGATCACATCAGTCGCCCTGCTAGATAGGGTCAAGGGAAGTAAATATTGTAGGAAGAAATATCCAGGGAATTGTTATGGCTAGGCTTGTATAGGCCCTTGGGCCAATAGCCTAGTACCAACCTATGAACCTATAAACATCAAACTAAGCATCAATCCATATGTTACCAGAAGGGTAGCAAACTAGCTCCCTGAAAGAACTCACATAATCAAAATAGGGGAAGCCGCCTCAAGCAGCACACCCGTAACAAGCAGAGTACCCCAGCAATTGGTTTTGGGGCCTCTGTTATTTGGGATATATTTCTCTGAGGTGCTTGCCAAAACCAGTGGGCTATGGCTAACCAAGTTTGCAGATGACTGCAATCTGGGCACGGTCATCAATTCCCTACGTGATGTGGGAGTCCACCAACAGGTTCTCACCCAAATAACTGGTGCCAGAAACATGGCCTCAAGCTGAATGCCAAAAAATGCATCATCATTCCCTTTGGGGAGAGTAATGTCCCCACATATTATCACATTAATAACAATGTCCTAAGCACACAATCAGTCGGGAGGATTTGGGCACCCAGGTCGATAGCAACCTGACTTTTGACCACCATGTTGCTTCCATTGTACGGAAAGCTTTCTACATGGCCCACCTCATAAGTAAGGGTAGCTCATCCAGGGACAAGGAGGTCTTAACATCCTTGTATTCCTCCCTTATAAGGCCAATAATCGAGTACAATGCCCCCTTCGGCATGTGCCTTGCAAAGCAGATGCAGCAGCTGGACAGACCACAGAGGTTCCTCACCAGGAGAATCCAGGGCCTCAAACATCTAGCCTACACAGATAGGCTAAAAGCCCTGTCCCTCTACTCAGTTTCATACACACTCCTCATATGTGACCTCTGTTTGGCATACAAAGCAATCTCAGACCCTGCCTTGATGGGACTGCTGCATATCCACAAGTCAAGCTCTACTCAAGTAACCCACATGAACAACCTCAACCTGGTCTGTGACATCAGCAGCACTTGTTGCCGAGACAGCTTTATGTCCTAAAGACTCTCCCATCTGTGGAACAGACTCCCTCTCTATGTCAAGCAGAGTACCTCATTATCCCTTTTTAAGTGTAGCCTGGACAACTGGATGGGAAACAGGAAATACAACCATGGGATTCCACCTGTGTCCCTGCTGGACAGGAGCTTTAGGTGCTGACTTGTCTAAACATGGGCTAAACTCTTGGCTAGGCTTATAAGGGCCTCTGGGCCAATAGCCTAGTAACTTCCTATGATTCTACAGCCTGTTCGGCATCCCTGCCCACTTCCCTCCTACTCTCCTCACTGTGCTGGCTCCAGTATGGACCCTTCTGGCTTACTTCTAAGATTAAGTACCTTAACTCCATTCTAACAGTTGTACATCAACTGAATGCCAACAGCTTTGTCTGCATTTTACAAATCTAAATCACTTTTAGACTGCTGTCAGATATTACACTACAAACTGTATGCCACAGTTTGTAAACAGCTGCCTAGCAAACCAATAATCTAAATTGTAAACATAATATCAAGTTTCTAGCAAGTCATTCACTCAAAAGTTAACAAACTTGGCTAAATAAAAAACAAGCAAAATCAAGTTATATGTCAGCCTGATGATCCTTCCAGTTTCTGCCATGGAAGTGAGATTTCAGACTGTGCAAAAAAGTTAATCTTATGGTTTTTTTTCTTTTTCCAAAATATAATTTTTATTAGTTTTGCAAGATTTATAACAGAAAGAAACATAAAGGCACAACATAATATATTATATACAATTATCAGTTTTGCTATACAAAAGGATTGCAACCATGTAACAAACAGACATATTCCATTGTAGCAAGGCAATAAAAAAGAAAAGAAAAAAATAAAAGGTGATGAAGGAAATACTTCTATTCTAAACACCCATGGCAGCTGTATCAAAAACATGAACCTTAGGGATAGAAAGTGGAGACACCCCCTTATAAAAAACTAATGTGATACAAGAAAATATATAACTTGTCCATATTTAACAGGAGAATTAGTGATGGTTAATACAATCTTACGTTGTTATCCAGCATGAGAGCTACAGATGTAATATATTGCAACAGTGCAGGTCTATGACAGAGGCCTTCCACAGTGCAACACAGTGGCCCCTACAACATCCTGCTGTAACACTTTGCAACATAAGCAGGAGTACGAACTCCAAATGCTGAAAGACATCTTGAATGAAAGTAAGTGCAAATGCTATTTCAAAGTTGACAGCCACCTATATCACAAAGTTTTAAAGTGAAATCATTTTAAAATGAACTAAAAACCTGTCAATATTCTGTGAAGTAGATAATTTTATGAGACAGTTATCAAAGTTGGCCCGATATGCAACAGACAAGTACTTTGTAAGGATACAAATACATAAGTAGATGAAAACTGAAATTAAGGGCTATAATGGGTAAGGAAAATCCAAACAGTATAAATATCAAAAAAATAATTCAAAGTATTAAGACAATGGATAAATCTGCTCACCATTCCCACTGTGGCTCTCTTTTAGCTGCTTCTGTTCCTTGGACAACTCAGCTATCCGGAGGGACAGGTCTGAGAACTCATCTGCGGACTGAAAGAACAGGTTTATGACATCAGTTGTCAGCCTATTGTTCTCAGTCAAAAACACACACTGACCTTGGTAGCAGTCTCAGTTATAAAGGCTAGCACAAGTACCACAGCATACAACTTAGACTTAACCTGCAATACCAGTAGCTCACGCATATGGAACTGTGATGACTACCTTGGCAACACAGGCTAGTATAACATGCTCACACAGTGCAGAAATGCACCATAACCTTGAAATACCAGAAAGATATACATGAACAATGGCTACCATGTCCACAACACAGGGTAGCACAACTCACACACAAAGTAAAACTGCATTCTTAAACTTTTCAAATCATTTTACTGTCCCCTCCTCACCCAGAGGACAAGGCATGACTGCCAGCAATAGTAAAAGTACTCAGATTCTTGCATACATTAACAACCAGTAGCACTCTAAATACAGTATAATGTGAAAACAGAAAAAATGAATAAAAACGTTAACTGTAACTGATGTTGCTGGTCTTTAACATAAGTTATTGGATGGTTCACTTTATACTGCAGTCGGCCTGCTGTCCTTCATGATGGCTGGCATCATTCTCTGCCACATCACACAGTGTTGTGTGCAGTGTAGCACAGCTTACCCCCACAGCCTTTCCTCACCTGAAATCATGTTCAAATGTTATGGAAAATCAGGGAAGAAAGGAGCAGATGTAAGGAAATACCTGCAGCCTGCCAGCTGAGTAGGATCTGCACCTTTTCACACAGCTGGCAAAAGTTGTTTGAGGGTATAAAACTCTTGAATGAAGCTTATTAACAGCTTATAGTCTTAAAACCACCAGAATATCTATAACATAATATGCCACGTGCTCAGTGAAGTAACTTATGGGCCAAACATGGGAAGGAAGGAAGTACCCTTTCTGCTCCAAAAGGGCCTCTACACAGGGTTTTGCAGAGACAAACTAGTCCTTGACTGGAGAACTGCAGAGATCTAGGATACAGCTAGCCACCGTCATGTCAACATCCAGTGATGTTACAGCTGGAGTGACTCTGACAACACCCCTCCCTAAAGACAACTTGGAACTGCAACCAGGAATGCAACTGCCATGTAGAGTTATTTAGGCAGGGTTAGCCAACAGCTGAAAAAACATATGATGCTTTGGTGCACTCTTCAGCTTGTGAGAAGGGCTTCTTACTCCCCAGGGGCTGACTTGCCACTGAAGACAATATATGTGCTTATAGAAGGAGGGGGTTGCAGTGGCCCACTACAGTTACTGGGTCCTGCTTCCTTCCAGGTCTTCAATCAAATCTTGGCAAGCCTGCTCAAACAGGTACTTCCCCTGGTAAGCAAGCTTTATGATGGCCTACTTAAGCTCATTCTGGAATGAAGAGCACCTGAGCAATGCCATTTTAAAGATGCATGACCAAGCTAGCGATACTAGCCACAGTAATGTCTCAGGTCAAAACTGCAGCTGCCCACATGAGAGATGCCTACAGTATGTTGTGTTAAAGATCGCAAATTTGGAAAGATCAAATATTTTTCCTGCAAGTGCTCCTCTAGGAGGGCTGGAATAATGGATAAAGAAGTCAAAATTGTTGTGGAATCCAAGTAAAAACATAGAATAAAAGGAAACTCGCTTGCATACCTTGTCAAAGGTTTAGACTACATATCAGGTGGTAGGATGAACAGCAGATCATGGAAGACTGAATTCAAAGATATTTAGAAAGAATCTCATTTCATCAAGCTGGGGGCAGGTTACAGAAGGCAGATACCTCCTTGGGAGCAGATTAGTATACCTAGATACTTCAGGTTGCAAGAATGGTACTCCTAAGCATATGGGTATCATAGTTCAAAACTCATTTTCTGTATTCACCATATACTCATTCAAGTACTTCTAGGAAGAAAAAGAACCACAAGTCAAGTTACAGAGGAGCTTCATGGGCAGGGTTTCTATAAAAGAGGGACATCATTGTCCTTATGTCAGAAATAACAGCATCTGTGCCCTCAGAGTTCTAGTCCTAAAACACAAGGTGAAGGAGGACCACTTCTGGACCTAGGTGTAGGTGGGGTGGACCCGCAGCTGGTCCATCTGAGAGGGATCAAGTAGGCAAGCAGTAAACAGAGGAGGACAAGAAACAGGGCAATGTCACTCAGAGTCATGCCTTCCAAATATGAAGCAGAGCCGAGACAGACTGTAGTAGGACTTGGAGCTGACAAAAGTCAATGTTCCCCGAGGGTGTGATACTGGAAGGACAGGCTCCACCAGATATTAAACAACTGCAGGAAGATGACAGCCTGCAGACATTCCTTAATTTGAGCCACAGTGCAATGTTTGCCCACTGTAAACAAGGAGTCCCCCTCTGTCGATGCAGGCCACTCATGGGTAATAAACCTAGCTGCTTGACTGACAGATGCACGATGTTCACACCTCAGAACAAGCACTCCAAGATGGTTGCCACACATGAACCTCCCGTGGGGCCTTCATCATCTGCCAAGGAAGAGAAGTTGTGCAAACTCAACGCCTCTGTAGAAGAGAAGAAGCTGGTGACACTCAGAACCAGCAAAGGAAAGACTTGTCAGGAAGATGTAACTGATGACTGTCTTCTATTCTTCACCTTTTCAAGGTGCTCTAAGCAGCGGATCACACAGAGAGCTTCCCCTACTAATCTTTATGTTCAACATTTTTAACAACTGCCTTCTTACAACAAGCAAAGTAAACCAGAAGCTTTGCCCACCCCACCCTGCATCTACAGGTGGCCCAGCCGAACCCTTAGTACTTACAAGTGATTTACGCCTTGCTTCTCTCCTAAACCGTAGAGAGAATGCCAGTGAGTGTCCTGCCTCATGATCTGTTAACTATATAGAGCATTTTGATAGCTTGTACTTTATAGGCATTAACCTTGAAACATTTTCCAAGACAGAAGTCAGTAAATGAGAAATGAATGGAGAAAGCAGGAGAAAACAACTAGGGGCAAATGTCCAGAGCACAGCCTCACAGTAAGTGCCCCAAGACCGTTAGCTGAAGACAACAGACAAACTGAAGGCAGTAGAAAGGATGACCTAATCAAACATCCACGGAGAAAGGTCTACAACATCAAATCTCTATGTTTCTAGGTACATATAAAATCTAATGAGATCATTCAGACTGTAGTGAGCCCATAATATTTGGGAAAAGAAACAATGCAGGGTGTTTTTTTATGGTATAAGAAAATAGTTCCTAGAAATAAAAGGCATCAATCCATCTTACCTCACAAGCAATCCAACACGCAAAAGTAGAAAGGACAAGGAAATCTTAGCCCAGTTTCCACTTCTGAATGTGTTCAGTCAGAAATGAAAGCATCTGCCTTCTGCCTCAGTACTGAAGCAGCGGCTTTGCAATTCCTACTAAAGTCACATCGTGACAGTCTGCAATACTGATCTTCATATATAATCCCTAAAGTGCTAAACTGAAACATTAGATATCCCACGTTATGAAAATACCTCAGCACATGAGAAGGTTTTCTGAAGTGGAGTCTGAGCAAAAAAAATGCTTTATTGTGCAAGTAGTGCTAAGGCACCTACGTATGGCCCAAGGAACGTTTGCATCCAGCAAACAGTCAGACCTAGCACAGCATTAGCAATGTCAGCAACATAAACGCAACTGTACTGGTTTTGCAAATATACTTCCAGAATACACTTGCTGTCAGGTTTAAAAGCGGCACATAAATAGGGTGAAAAGATCAGAGACCACTGAGAAGACAGATCACAACATGGTCTGCTCAGTTCCATTCTGCAGGTTAGTTAGTTATGTCTTTCGGCTTTTCCCGGTTAGGGGTCGCCACAGCGGAACTCCGGTCCGCTAATGACTTGCAGTAGATTTTTACGTGCCGAGTTGCCAGCCCTGATGCACAACCTTCAACAAAGGTACACCCATTCATGCATGTTTCCACACAGAAGACACTTTAGCTAAGAATCGAACAGGACAACGTCTTACTGTGAGGCGACAATGCTACTGCAGCACCACCACCGCAGTTAGTTCCATTCTGCAGGTACAGGTAACAAAATCCACCAGCTTCAAAATGGGCAATCCAAGAATCTGTTACAGATGAAAATCTGCAACTGGGACACTGAAAAGGGATGAAATTTATAATTACGACCAAATTAAACTTAAAGAACTTAAACCCAAAAGGGACAACACATTAAAAAATACACTTGATAAATGACTACTTAAAAAAAAAAAATTTACCATATGACAATCAACAGTAAGCGAGACCTCAAACTACTATACAGGAAGCACTTCTCACCAAAAAAGAGAGAGAACATATGATAATGCAGAAGGGATGGAGCACGGAAATTCAAAATGAGTGACTATATGGGAAAAGAAAAAGAAACCTTGCACCTCACATGTTTACAAGTACTAACAATGGGGGACAGTAAAAGTCACAAATCTGCCAGTCTAAACAAGCACATAACTGACTAGGCAGGTTTCATAGATGGTAGTGACGTATTTATATACCATGAAGTTAAAAAACAAATCACTCCTTTTACACAGTGAAAGAAGAGTGGAACAAAAAACAATACAAATCACAGAATATCGATGAATGGAATATAGCAATTCCAGAATGCAGACATAAAATTTCTAGAAAAAAAAAAAAACAAACAATAAAATAACCTAGGTAGTTCAAAGTAGGCAAAAGCTGAAGCACAGAGTTTACTTAAAGCAACATCTATTACAGAAGCTATACAATTCAAATTCACACTTCATATATATGGGAAAGAAGGGTAGAGAGCTATGTAATGGTGTCAACAGTGATGGCGTAACCAATGACAATATTTTACATTAAGAGAATACAAATCAAGCCATGTTTCTGTCAATAAGCTGTTATACAAGCTGTTTGACAAAACAATGAAAACAATTCCTGCTTGCACATGCTTTTGAAATTCACATTCTTTCCTGTCTATCATGCTTACATAGGCAAAGCCACTTGGAGTTCTTACCTCATTTCCAGACCACCTCTTGCTCCCACTGTCCACACTATTAAATCCAGAATCCAGTCCCCCATAATGATGACCAGGAAAGATTTCATCTGGTAGACTGAAAAAAAGAGAAGACAAAAATAAGGGGGGTATTCAACACAATTATGAGGTATTACTTATTTTAGTAACATTTTGTCTTAACACATGTCCAAGTATAACTGTGCAAGAACTTAACTTAGTAACAGCTGTTTGAGTAGACCATTGTAGCAGTGGCACTTTTTTACTGGGAAATCTACAAAAGAATGCTGTTCTGTGTCAAGCCAAACTTCCAGAGCTCAGCACCCTTCCCCTCCAGGTACTTTTCCCCTGTGGAATGTCAGGATGGTCCCTATATAAAGTAGATGTCTGTCCATGCCATTTTAGAACTTTCTTGCCATGATGACCATAAGATATCAACTCTACTAGACTCCATACAGGAACAAAGATCATATCCAAGCAGCATCAGGAGAATATAATTAGCAAGAAGGATAATTAGACGAAAAATATAAGCAGAAAAGAAGTTTTACTTATTGCAAGCACTGAATCCTCTCAAAACTAGGAATCTGTGTTGTACCAGCTAGGTGCCAAACGAGATCTGAGGAAGCTACAGACAGTGAAGAGCATTACGGGTGGAGGGAGGAGCTCAAGACTAGGATCCAAGTCTGAAAAATGCGGCTGAGACTGATTCAAGGGTCAGACCTGTAACCCACTAGTAAGGAAGAATGAAAAGGACTTCAGATCCATCTATTTATAGAGTTCTAGATTGCAATCATTGACTGGGCCCATGGAGTTCCCCTCTTGGCAGGGCCAATACAGCACCACTTCAGCATCTCTCAGCATAGGAGGGGACTTTTTCCTTCACTGGTACTGATACTACTGAAAGGAAGCAAAAGTTGAGGGTAAATCTCACAGGTTCTCCTTGACAGTAGGAAGGGCCTCTTTTTCTTCTCTGAAATCCTCAGACGGTTTCTGGATGGGTTGTCCAAGAGGATCTTTGCCAGAAAGGGGAATGCAGGATGGCCTGCCCTAGCTCATCCTGAGAAATGTCATCCTGTGCAGGTATCACCTCAGCCTGCTGCTTTACTACAGCATCAGTGCAACGTTACAACAGCCCAAAGCAAAATCCACTGTAGAGGTCAAGATAAGGGTCTTTTATCTACCTTTTCCTTCAATTCCATGTAAATAAGTGAAGAAAGCTTTTCCAGTGCCTGATCCACAACAGAGGACTGTAACCTAGAAAGGAAAGGCAGAAACCTGATGGAATCCTATCTCCAAACCTTGCTACATATCCTTTCCAGTAGCTCAGACTCCTTATCGCGTGGTAAGATGCAGAGGTGCTGCGCTCTTCAAGAACCCTACTGGACCACACAGATCACATGACAGTCTGTCATGTGACAGGAGCTACAGGGAAGGGAGGCCTCATTGTTTTACTAGTCTCTGATACAATAACTGCTACTGTTTGTGATGTTTGTCTAAGATGGCAGCAGACAGCTGTCAGAATGCAAAATGTTTGGACAGGATATCATTTAATTTCATCCTAACACATTCTGAATCATGTTTTTTGCCTGAGCTACAGTTCCATAAACTGTTTTGGGTATGCCATTTTTTGTGCAACACTAACAGAACACTAGGCTGGGTCAACTCTGTCATGCTCACTGGTTACACTACTGCCCCTGTGTATTACACTGAGGGCATGTGTTATCTTCTACTTTACGACAGTCTGTTATGACCGGTTAGTTTTCCAGCTGCACCAAAGACATACAGTGGGCTGAGTGTTACTTCTTACTAATCCTCCTATACTACCTGGGCTGCCTGTTACTTCCTACTAGTCTTACTATTCTATCTGGGATGGCTGTTACTTCTTACTAGTCCTACTATACTACCTATGCTGGCTGTTACTTCTTGCTAGTCTTACTATACTGGGCTGCCTGTTGCTTCTTACTAACCCTACTGTACTATCTGAGCTGCCTGTTACTTCTTACTGGTCCTACTCTACTACCTACCAGTCCTACTCTACTACTGAGCTGTCTGTTACTTCTTGCTAGTCCTACTATACTGCCTGGGCTGGCTGTTACTTCTTACTGTTCATATTCTACTATATGGGCTGGCTGTTACTTATTACTCGTAATGTACTACCTGTGTTGGCTGCTACTTCTTACTAGTTCTACTATACTACCACACTGTAATTGCCATTTTTTGTTCTGGGAACCATGGAGGAGGAGGAGGAGTCCTTTAGTTCCTTATGTATGCAGACTGACTGGAACTGGTTCTGATTACAAAAATATTAAACTTAAAAAAATATATTAAACTTTTACAACATATTCATATTTATAGTACTCTCCTTGCAACAGTGTGGACTGCTTAGCAGAAGATGCACTTTGCAGGTCTGTATAATATTGCCTGTTCTGTTTTTGTGGGTGCTGTCATTAGACAAATGTACTACTATTAGGTTTGGTACCCGAGACTTATGTCACACTTTATTAGAGCTGATATGCAATGCTTACTCGCTTCTTTCTTGTTCGTATCACTGAATATCAGAACTTTGCTTTTGCTACAAACTCGGTCTACATTATTAATGAGCTTTATGACTGATGGGTTGCACTGTAGGCATCTGGATCACAATGTGGCTGCTTGTTATCATCAGTCTTGTATTACCTTGGGACAGATCAGTGTTTTATTTAAATAAATATTTAATGATCTTTGCCTGCAGTATATTCTTACCTTTAAAGCTGCTCTGTATTGATAACATTTCTTTAAATAGTGAAAACTAATTGCTGTTATTACTGCTACTGTCTGTTGGACAAGATAAGTTGACTGGATCCTAAGAATTCTCACTCCAGAACTCAACGGGAGAGGGTGACCCTCTTATGCTCATAGATCCAGGATGGGCAGGAATATGCTTAACTGGAACAACAGTGAAGATCAGGTGATAAGGCACTTGCCTTCAGGGGATGAGCCTATCAAAGGCAGTATGGGTAAGGACACTGAACTAATAGAAGGGAAAAAAACAGAAACCTACAAACTGTAAGTTATTTAGAAAACTGACAAGTTGCATCCAATTTTACATGGTCAAACTTTGCAACCTCCACATTTTGTATCCTCATTGTTATCATTTGGCGAGATGTTAAGAATGCATAAAATGTACAGAGATTTTTGATGGGAGCTGAAAATGTTCACACTTACTTAGTAGAGGTTATAACATCAGCTACTTTATTTGCCAATAATAAAGTTTTACTTTCTGAACAAATTATTAGTGTGATGAAAAAAAATGAAACTACCTGTTTCAAGAAACAACTGTTAATCACTTACCAAAGGGATAATATACACCAAAACATGCAATTGTGGATATTTTAGATAGAGAAAACAAGAAGAAAATTTAAATCAAGACTGCAAGACCAAGCAAAAGACACTGCCAGTAACAGAATTAAAAATGTTGTTACAATAAGTTTTAAGGAAAAGCACAATGGAAAATTGGATAGTTTACAATCAACAGTATTACAGTAAATATGACAACATGAAAGGGTGGAAGGTCCATGAAGGATAGACTTTTATATAAAGAGAGTGCCTATATATATTTTAAAGTACAATAATTTAAATCCAACAGGTAAGAGCAAGGAATAACTGAAGCCGCGGTGATGCAGCGGTAGCGTTGTCGCCTCACAGCAAGAGGTTCTCCCGTTCGATTCTTAGCTGGAGCGCCTTCTGTGCGGAGTCTGCATGTCCTCCCCGCGGTCGAGTGGCATTCGAAAGACATGTGTGAATGGGCGTGCCTTAGTTGAAGGTTGGGCTAGCACCTTGGCACCATAAAAATTGACTGCCAATCATTAGCGGACTGGAGTTCCGCTGTGGCAACCCCTAACCAGGAAAAGCCGGAAGAAAAATAACAAATTTATTACTTTTACTGTTTCCTTCTATGTAATGCAACTACTGCTGTATTTTAATTAATCAACCTAGTTATTTGTTTTTTTCTTTTTGTTTAGCATCAGTTCTTTTGCTCCTGTCATGAAGGTTAACTTGGAAAGGTTCTGCTGGCAACAGTTCACAGTCTGCATTCCTGCACAAAACAGGACAGGCCCCATAAGACATCAGACAACTGTGAATGTATGGTTGAACTTTTACACTGGGAAACATTGAAAATATTATGTAAGTGAGAGACTGTCAACATTAACAGTGCAAAAAGCAATATTTTTGAACAGGATAAACCCTGCTCCCTTACTCTCCAACATCCCCAGTTCTCACAATGCACTAACTTGTAAAACACAGCCTTGGGATTAAGGAAACATGTCCTCAAACTCACAAATGCCAATCACTCTACTTCAACTAAACATGGGAGAGGATTAAACAAGTTGCTACCATTTTGAGAAAAGCCAGTGTGATCATATATAATACTCCCACAAATGTCCAATACTGGAGGTCTACTTTTTGAGCCTAGGCAAAAGAGATCCAGATGGGCCCTCCTTACCCTGTCGTGTCAAGGCCTAGGATTAAGAATCCCTGGCTCCAAACTGCAATGACCAGGTACCAACTAGAGCGCTTATATAAAACTGCCTCCCAGATGCAGGTCAACTACAGCTAAACTACATATATAAGACAAAGGGGGACAGCAGTCCACTCATCCCAGAATGCACCCCCCAAGATGGTTCCTAGAAATGTACCTTTAGCAAGCCCCTCTTCATCTGCCAATGTAGACAACAGATGCAAAGTCCATGTCTCACTAGTAAAGGATAAACGGGCAGCATACTTGGCCCAAGAGAATGAACAATGCCTATCCTTCTATATCCTTTACATCTCCACAGTAACCAGCATGGAACTAGAATCAACCAAGGGACATTCCAGCTGCCCCTGTAGTGGCAACTTTCATCTACTTCCATCTTGCTAGACCTAAAGAAGCACAGAATTTCTCACGGCTGAGTCTTTAGGTAATCATGCTGAAAGGCTGGCAGTTATGGAAAGTGGTTTACATCATGCCCTTTACACAGACAACAGGGAATGCCGCTGCATACCTAGGTTTTGGAACTAACACGTGGTCAACTCAAAGACTTGGATTTCTTATGCACTGATACTGGAAACATTCATAATAAACATTGGACTCAAAATCTGAACTGCATAAGCAGCAATGAACTGGTAGGTTCATAACCTTAGTGTAAGATAGCTGATGAATCTCATTTCTAACATTTAGCATGCCTCTTCTACCCTGGACAATGATGTCTCAGCAAGTCCACAAGGAAAAAAGATGTAAACAGAAAAAAAAAAAAAAAACACATCCAAGTCAGCCTACATACTGAGGAGGGCTCCTGGTGTTTCTTAGTGCTTCACACTACATAGCAAGATTCAGCTTACGGGTGATTATCTCTCCCTTATAAGAAGGACCACCCTACCAAGAATATGTGTTTTTGGTAATCGCTACAGACCTCCTCCCCATGGCAGCCTTAGTGTTTGACATCTTCTGAGCAGGACGTAACCCAGTTAACAAAATGTAATTTAAAAGAAAAAGCTTCTCTCACCATTCAAGAAGAGTTCTAAAAAAAAGTGACATTTCACATGCTACACTGTAGTACAGCACTACTTTAATCCAGGAATGGCTCTGATTTCCATAAAATTAAGTAAGCTTATGCATTCAAAAATGCATGTGAAAATAAAAACACTATTTTTCACATAAAGCAGTTTAGAAGTAGGTAGGGAAAAACAACTGCCCTAATCAAAATAAACAGTAATGTAAGTAACTACTGCAATATGCATCTGACAGTAACACTAACTAGTCTTCGCTATCAAAAGGTTAAAACTGTAAGAAAGTGGGAGTTGACTTCAGCTCTTCTGCAAATCATGAAGCTATAAAATGAAAACCTTCAGCAAAGACAGCCACAAACCATGGTGCACACTCTTCCTAATTTGCAGTGTGAAGCAAAAGCATTTTGCTAGTTACAGTTTGCTACAGATAACAGATAACCACATACCTGCTAAATATCAAGACTTAGCCTAAAAATGAGAACTGTTAATTTGACAAAGGCAAACTGAAGAAACTGAGAGGGTGCATTCACACAGCAAATTATGTAAGTACAAGTTCCAGTTTTCAAAAATGACCCATAACTTCAGTATGGATAAATTACTTGCTCAGGGCTGCAGAGCGTGCTAACTGAAGGTTGTGTGACTCAAACTTTAAGTCATTCATATTTCCTTACGTTACCCTCTACAATGTGCTCCCAGCTTATGTACTGCAAAGTAATGCAAACATAATTCCCACTTGGACTGATGTATTAATTGTCTGCATCTGTATGGAAACGGAGTTACACTTGTAAGCAACTAGCCTTGGGGAGTTCCAGGAAAATGTCAAGGAAACTGTGTACTCTTCCTTCTCAACACAAGACGATTTACAGACACAAAATGGAACAAGATCAGAATGAATAAAGGGGGGAAATAATGTATACAAGGATGAAGCAACAAGGTGCAAGATAAAAGAAAAACAGAAGTTAATGAAAGTAAGGAATGCTAAATCTCACAGCCATGGCAAAAGTGTCTTAGCCTTACAGACTTTCACAAAAATCTCCTGATACTGAGGCAGGAACATATGCATGGTACACCGAAAACCACAACTATGACACAAAGATACCGCTCTATACACATTACAGGATGGATGGGGTAAGTAAAACAGGAGGAACAGAAGCTTTTTGCAAAGAAAAGGATCATACCAAAAGACCAACTCACATTTACAAGGAGGAAAGGAGGCACCATTGCTTAGTCTGGAGACCGGAAATACAAGCACAATCCCAAAAAGGACTTTTTTTTTACAAAGGGAATGCAGTGTCAGTGGTGGACATTAACATTCTACATGTTACATGGAGCAACTTGACCAAAGTCACAGGCAGACTTGGTTTGAATGGGTCGTGGTCCTAAGTGGTGATAGAGGCAGACAGTTTGAATGGGTTGTGGTCCGTTCCATCTGCATGCTGATATCACATCTGGAGGCTGAGGTGAGCCAAGAGTCATCATGGCTACTAGGTACAGACTTGCTACAAGCCCAAGGACAGATACACCCCCCCCCCCCTTGCCCATCAACCTATTCAGCCAAGGAAATGTTCTCTGCTCTGACTTTTAACAGAGCTACATAAGCAGTCCAGCCTCATGCATGTTATCCAATCAAGCTTCCCCTCCTTGCGAAAGGACAGCAGGTTTAGCCTAATCATTCCTTCCCCACCTCTTGCCAGCTCTACCATGTGCCAGGGTCTCAAATTAAATGACTCACCTGGGCTATAGCCAGGACTTTATCCCTCTATGCCAAAGGAGAAGCAAAAAGAGCATGATCATTCCTGATAATCTATAAAGGACAAACCACATAAACCTGGCAATAAAACTTACTCAAGAAATAGCATGCTTGGACAAAGAGAACTAAAGCCCAGATTATGATCCAGATGGTTCAGACTGAATTGCAGTTATGCAAAAGAGGAACCATCCAAGGAAGGTCAAGAAAAAAAGGAGAAGCCATTAGTGGCATAAAAGGATAGAGCCCTGACTACAGCCCAGCCGACTTGGGTTCAGTTGGGTGAATGACGGAGCTGCAGGGAAGGGATGGGAAGGTTTATCCAAGGTGGGAAGGCACTCCCCTAAGGGGAAGTATTGTCCAAAGAGGGGAGTTGCTCTCTGACATTATCAATAAGAGCGTGGGGGGAGGGAATGGATAGGTCAAAACTCTCCACAAGATGGAAGCACACACGAGACAAACCCCCCACAAAACCCTCAGGATCCACAACCAGCCCCAGCGATAACAGACTAAGTAACTAGGAGGAGGATAAAAGAGTAGCTGGTAGACCCAGTGTGGGCACTGGGTACTGGAGGCAGAGTCATCAACTTGTAGTCTGAAGCGACCAGGAAAAATTAAAAAAGAAGCCGCCTTTAAATAAATATTTATGACTGGCAGGAAAGAGGCAGCTATTAAATCCCCTCAATCTTCCCAGTTTTGTGGCACAAAAGAATAAAGCCTGGACTATGACGCAGACAACCAGAGTTTGACTAGCGGCAAGGGCAGTGGAAGATCTGGCTGGAGGAGGAGGAGGATGGGAAAGGAGTGCTTCTTCGGTTCATCCATCTTGGGGGAGATGGTGGTTCCAGTCAATCATGTGCACTCATACAAGTGGAAGCCTGCATGCAAGAACTGGCAGTATACCAGGAGAGCATAGGTTTGACAATCCCAAGCTGGTATCAGCAGCTCTAATGGGGTATGCATTTGGAAGCAAACAGACAGAGAGAGAAGAGCAAGACATTGCATGATGATGCTAGTGCCCACATCAGCCATGAGGGGACAGTGTCACACTAGAAATGTTTCAGTAGCTTGTATCCTAAACTAAGTGAGGCTACAAAGGGGACATAAACCATATGACTACAGTCCAGAGACAAAGAAGAAAAGATAACCATAAGGTTCCAGTTTTGGAGGCTGCACACCACCACCAAGTAAAGCTGAAGATATGGATATGGGTAGAGACAAAGGCCCCAAATCCTCACTCCAGTCTGTGTTTCTAAAGTTAACCCTTCAAGCACAGACCATATTCACGTGTTACATGTATCCTTCCTTGGATGCATCACCGCACACTTAGAAAAGCTGAAGAAAACTGCCACTAATTAGATAGCGCTTTCAGCTTCTTAACAGATACTATCTTCTCCAGACTTGGGGTCATATACAGACAGACTGATCAAGTTTGCTATGGCTTGTGTACATTAAACTGACTACCATCTCCTACCTGTCCAATTTCACGTTTAGAGGATTAGCCCCGTCCCTCTCACTTATAATCCAGTCAAAGGAATAGATCTGGTTAGTTCTGGCAGGATCATCCTTTGATTCTTCCTGGAAACTGATACAGCAGCTTATTCTATTCCAGGAAAATGATTCTTGATTTCAGCATAGCCTTCATCTTTCTGACCAGGAATAAAGTCAGTATAACTGTACTTTGCTTCCGAGGGTTGCACCTTACTCTTTTTGTGTAGTCAGGCAAATGGTAACCATTTCAAATGTTGGGAAACATGGAGGCTGAATGACTGACAGATAAGACATGTATACAAAGACCAAGATGCCATTTCTCAGAATATTCCCTTTTCTACAAGGTATGGCAATCTCCATACAAATTCAGGGGTGTGGAATGTACAGAAGAGCGATTTTAGAGATTTGCTCTTCTCTTGTGATTTCGGTCTTTTTTTTTTTTGGCTTGCTGACACTCAGCATTTCGAGTGTAGACATTTCAATAAAAGAGCCCAGGCAAACACTCCTGTTCACATCAAATCTCTCCTCCAAGATTACCTCTTCTTTGAGGCACCTTTTGAAGAGTGCTTTCAAACATCTGACTTGTGCTCCAGCAAACCTCTTATGGATTCTGGATGGGATCTCATATAAAACTAGCATGTCTTTCCTTAAAGCCCCTAAATCCTTCCTCAGTGGTTATAAAGTCATCCATCATAGATTCATGTCGATCAATCAACAATTCTTTCATCAAGTACCTATCAATAGGAAACAAAACATCCAAAATATCTTGCTGTGAACCTAGAAAATTATTTTTTTTTCCTTCCGTGACGACAAGCCTCCCTGCATTCCTGCCTGTGGAAGGACGACTCTGAACTTAAATGTATCGACTCCAGGGTTGCACAACAGTGGAGAAAAAAAGAACTCCACGGTCAGCAAAAGTGGTTTTGCTCATATTTCTTCAATCTCTCAGCATTCACTGAATGAGCTGTGGACTGAATGTCACACTCCCAAAGCACTTTGAAGACTGTTATACTGCCACCAGTTCTGTAGTGTAGAAGGATAAAACCTTAACTACAGTGCAGGTGACCTTGTTTTAATTAGCAGCTCAGACTTCTAAGAAAATGGTAGGAGAGATGGGTATGCTTATCTTCGGGGGGGGGGGTGAAATCACCTACGGGTGCTCTGCATATGATCCCTAGTAGATGCCAGGGACATAGTGGGGGAGTATGGCCCAGATGGGGGAATAACCCTTGGCCATACCAAGAGACTGCAGGCAGACTGAAGGTAGAACATAGCAGCCTCCACAGCAGCAGGATAATGAGCGGTCATGGGATGCCCTTAGGATCCACACTGGACCCGACCCTAGTGGGGAAAGTCAGTACATGACTAGGAGGGTCTGGAACACCCATGAAGAATGGGAGCACCCGAATGCACTGAGTCAGGACGGTATGGGAGGGAAGAAAAAAAAATGGTGTATGGCTTACTTTTCCTTGATGAACAGCAATGAGAAGTATTCACCTGTTCCACAGACTTAAGTTATTTTTATTTGTTAACTAGGTAGAACTAGGATTTCCAACAGATCACTTTTAGGTTCAGTTGTGGGAGAACCAGTAACAAAAGTATTACAATACATGACAAGGCAATATGGATTACACACAAACAAAAAATACAGTGCAAATTTCCAAGCAACATACAGATGTATTATTATGGTGACTTCACATAGCTAATTCATTCATACTTTGTCTTAGGTTAATAGGTTTGTATGTGCCTATGTAAAGGGGGACCATTTTAAAACTAGCCAATTCCCCTTTTTGTGCTTGAATTAAACTATCTTGTTTGGCATTAGATTAGTCTTGCCCATCACACAGTCAATAATTATATAATACCCCTAATGAGAATAAATGCGATCATACCATAGATAACTTGAGGGTACACATGCATGAGATAATGCATTTAGTAGCTGTATCTGTCCATTACTAGTACAGGGGCGCAGTCCTGGGGTAAATTTTCTATTACCCATCTATAGATCCAAGTTGCACTCGAATATGGAGAGGGGTGAGGTTTTTTTATGTGAATGAGGAGTCAGTTCCGAGGAAGTTTTGATCCCTCGACTGAGTATTTTGGATGTTATTTGATTTACTCATAGGCAGTCATTTTTTCAGTACAGGATTAGAAGACACCTTGTATGCCATACACACATCATCTCTTAGTATTCTATAGGATACAGAGTATAGTGACATGGCTTTGAGTCAGTCCATGTAGGATATGTTGTTTAAGCCTAGTATTCTTTTCTCTGTGGGCATTCCAGCTGTTGCATGCGTCTGGACAGATGCATGTCAAACAGGGCATTATACTCAATGACTGGCCTAATGAGGACTGAGTTAAGGGGAACACTGGCATCTCTAGAGCTAAACACTATCCCTTTGTTTATAAACTGTTCAATTTAAAAAAGGACTTTCTTAGGACAGTGGATATGGTCAAAAGATAAGTCCATGCTCACATAAGTTCCCAAATCCTGAACTAGGTCACATCTTAGGGGGATACTGTCGATATGGTAGTTCCCTGGGTGGACGACTTTCCAAAGGATACAATAGTACATTTTTTGGCACTTAGTTTCAGTCCATGATTCTTGCACTAAATGTTTGTTTTTAACAAACCTTTCTGCAAAATGGTTTTGCAGTCATCTGCAAAACTTCATCAGCCAGATCCCAATGGTATTGGATTTTACTTCAGTAGAAGGCTAATAGTACAGGTCCCAGCACCAAACCCTGAGGGACTCTACTGGTGGTCTCTTTCTGGAGGTAGCTCCCCCTGTTTTGATCTCCCTTGGCCTATCTATGAGCCAGATGGAATTCCAGCAGGCAACATACAAGTTTATTCAGATTTTCTACTAGACCCGAATGAGAGATTGTCAAAAGCCTTGGCAAGGTCCAGGTATGATGTGTGTACCATTTTGCCTTCATCCACTACTTTGGTGACCTTCTCAAAAATGCTCACCAGGCTGAGCAAGCATGACCTGCCTTCAACAAATCCAAAATGGGATAGGACCAGTGTTTGGAGGCTCCCCATGTCCTTACTGATTACCTTCCACACAACTAAAAGGGCCATTTTTCTCCCGTATAGTCTACAGACATGCTTTCCTCCACTTCCCCAGAGTTGTCCTTATTCATTCTACTGTTACTTTTCTGGCCTCCACACAGCTCTATCACTAGTCTCTCTCTGTGTCCCTCTCCCTATTCTGTATTTCTTGTCTATGTCCTTTAAAGTTACTTTCAGCTTCCAAGGGAACCACAGCAGATTTCCCCCTCTCAATTTTCCACCGTAACACTCATCAATCCTGTTTTTTCATCCACCTTCTCAAAAAGCTCCTGTTCTTAAACTTCGAAAGTATCAAGTTATCTAGGCACCCCAAGCAATTGCCACAACCATACTTCTCAACCTCTTAAAGCAAGAAATCTGGACAAAGTCTAAAATGATGGGTAAACAAAGGGACACATTTTAAATATTATTCGTATAAACTTAGAAAGTTGCCAGAATAACATAATTTGCATTAGCACACATTTTCTGAAGAAAATGGAGCTTGAAACTCAAATCTCTTGTCATTATTTAGTGAATTCAATCCTAGTGATTTACCAGAAAAAACACAGATTTTATGAGGAACAGACCAAAAATATGAGGCAAAAATCTAGACATTCTGTGGAAATCTGGACAGTTGAGAGGTATGGTCACAACTGCAAGTGCTGAGTTGTCTTCACACTACAGCCAGAAGTGTGGCAGCCATAAAAATTTTTACATAGTTAAAAGTATGACAATGTTTCCATTCCTCCAGACATTTCAGATATAACTATTCCATTAGTGCACTATCTTAGCAAACCAGTTTACCTAAAGGTGCCATTTAATACAAATAAAAAATCCCAACAGGATGTAAGACAACATGCTACTGTTTTCCCCGCACACACAGCCAACAACAGGCCATCGCTAGTCATACAATGTTTTCTCACTAACTGAGAAAAGAAAAATGCATTCAATGTTTATATGGTGATCTTGAGTCCACTGACTGAGTCATCAATAAGATTAAATACTTTGAACTTCAGTGCTGCTGTTTTCCTGCAGGCATGTTTAAAAATATCTGTTATAAGTGGTAACAATACACATAGTCCACAGCAGTAATATATTTATTTACTTATGTAATTAATTAATTAATTAATTAATTAATTAATTAATTAAATTAATTAATTACTTACTTTTTTTTTTGGTCTGTCCAAACACTAGTTTAATTTATTTTACCTAAGCCTCTCCACTACTTACATTCTTGAAGCTTAGAAAGCAATCACTGTAATGGTGTCACAAAAGGGTGGCCCACCTATGGATGGACTCGTAACTTAACTACAAACCCATCAGTCTCACTAGCCTCATTCCTAAAGTTGTACGACATACTACTCAACATCTCATTAACCTGGACACTGAAAGATCTCTCAATACTAAACTTTTATTAATCATTAATTTCTTTATAGGTTCACAAGCATATACTAGGCTAATGACCACTATGGTCTTTATAAGCCTACCCAAGCACCCTAATTGTACCCTGTAGTTTATGTACCTTAGAGGATATTTTAAGGGGTATATGTAAGCTAGGGCAATATTTACAGGCTGCATCTGTCTATTAGAGACATAGGTGCTAGATCTGGGGTGTATTTCTGATATCCCATCCACTGGTCCAGGTTTCTCTTGAAAGGGGTTAGGGAACAGCTCTGTTTCACATAGATGGAAAGCCTGTTTTGGAGAAAGGGAATTGCCTAAGACACATACCCCCCCCCACCGTGCCCTATTTATGTCACAAGTGAAGTTTGAATCTCTACATCAAGAAATTCTGATGTTATTCATTTTGTGAATATGCAAAACGTCCATCAGAGTGGACTCCAAGGTTTTGGCCTGTATGCCAGAAACAGATCAACTCTAAGGGTATAGAAATAGGGCTTTCAGGCAATCTGTTTAGGACATGCTATTTACATTCTGTATTATTTTTGTGATGAATCTCTGTGGATGCTCCAGCTGTTACATGTGTGAGGTCAGGTAAATAACAAACAGGGCACTGTACTCAATAATGGGCCTGATGAGGGAGGAATACAGAAGAACAATGACTTCCTTGGACCTAGATGTCATACCATTGCTTATAAGTTGAGCAACATAGAATGATTTCCTTATTACCTTATACACATGTTGGTTGAAAGCCAGGTTATAATTTACATGCATATCCAAATCAGTGATTACTGGTTCTACTCTTAAGGGTATGCTATCAATGACATAATTTCCTATGGCGGCTGACTTCCCAAAGAGCTCAGCAAACAGACCAAATTAATAGACTTGAATAAACCATCTAAAAAGCCCTCTGTCTGATGAAGCATTCACTTTAAGCCTCACTGTGTAATTCCCAACTCAGACAGAACAGGCTACCTTTCCACTGCCAAAGACATGCAATTCCAGTCCTCTTAATGTAAAGACACATTTAAGTTAGCCAGACGTGAAAAGGTACCAGAAACAAATGAAACTAGGTACAAGTAATTCTCAGTAAAGCCTACCTGTGTGTATCCAAACTCAGACAGACTAGGCTAACCTTCAACTGCCACTAGAATAGCAGTCGCAGTCTTGTTAATGTAAAAATGCACTTTTGAACAAGACGACGACCAACAACTCTGACATTAGTGAATAAATGGAAAACTATAAAGCATTATAACATGTTTGTGAAACATGGCTTTGCAAGAAAAAGTGGCTGAAAAACACTGGACTTTTGCTGACTTTGTTAAACTTGTGGATGGAGTGTAAAGCATATATCCCACTTTATATCACTGTTTAGAAGGACACTAAAAGGGGGAACCAAGTAAAACAATTTTTGTTCTTAATTAGTATTTGTATGAAACATCTCAGGATATAAACAGCATGTTGTATACAGTAAAACAGTTGTGTGTAGTCAAGGGGTATTTTAAACATGGAGCAGTCTTTTCAGTGACTGCTGTGTGTGTGCTAAAGATATTAAAGTAAACAAGTAGTTTATTTAGTTGCAAGTACAACAGTACAAGAGAAAAAAAGACTGGACTAAAGCAAGTTAATGTTCATATGCTGTAATCTTGGGCTGACGGGTTGGATTAGGGTGTAAAAGTGCACTAATTATATGTAGAATTAGGACATTTTCTCTATTTTACAGGAGTGAATATCTAGATTACTACCTTTAGCTTAAGCTGTAAACAAGTGTTTTGTAAGCATGTTGTCTTTAAAAATAAGATGATGAAAGCCATGAAAATGTTAAGCAACAATATCAGCTTGTTTGTTTTTCACTGGCAAATGTTCAGTGGAGTCAAGATGCCTGCAGCTGAGGGCAGATTTGCATTCTTTTCTGAGAGAAATTTACAAAGACTCATTGCTGAATACATTTCCATGGAGACAAGCTGTCTACAGGTACAAGGAGTTAATCCTGTGGGGAAAAGCAAAATGTAAAGGTACAATGACAAGCAGTTTAGTAAAAAAAAAAAAATAATAAGTGTGAAATTATGGGAAGTGAATAAGAAGCAGCAACCTCTCTAGCAGCCTTAATACTTTAATGCAGTTAACAGAAAGGTGTACAACTTAGTTTTATTTAAAGATAGACAGTGCACTTTTTTAAGTGTTAGTTTTCTGAAAGCATACATGCTGCTTTTATATCTGGCAGAAGAAGAAAAATAAGAAAAGAACAGACAGTAATCAGTGCAAGTGGGGACACAAGCTGTAGCATGCATTTCACCATGGATAACCTTAAGTTTAGGTTAGATAATGCCTGTACGTGCAGCCATCAGTTTGGAGCAACTGTTCCCTTCTGCAGGGTTAAACTTCATGTTTTGAAGACGTAAGTGGTTTTGTGTGTTTGTTCAGAGTTAACAGGGGATGGGGATGTTTCATATTCAGTTTTTTTTTGTTTGAGGGTTTTCATTAAAACAAAAGGCCTTGAAAAATATAAGAGGTTCAAATGGGGAAGAGAAGAAATAACTGTACAAAAGATCAGCTGGCCAAAATTACTATATGCATGTAACACAAAAGCTGGTATACACATTAAAAAACTGCTAAATATAATAGCTGGGGAACATAGCTTTGTATCAAACAGAATGATCTAGGTTGGGAGATTGAAAAGGATGTCATTTTAGAAAAGGATGGTTTTAGGATTTACAACTACAGTGATGTGGTTGTTACTCAAGAACATTTCAATATTTTCAAAAAGGGATAACCTCTGTCCCAAACATTGGTTTATATGTAGTAGATGTTTTACTGGAAGTGAAATTATTTATTAGACAATTAAATTTAAAGTTATATTTTAATAATGAAACAAGTATGGATACATTTGGTATGAAGCAGAGTAGTACATTTAATCCCCCTTCCCTTTGGTTCCATCTCTGATGGCATTTGAAAAATTGTGTGAAAGAAAAATTAGAAATCTTGGAGACGACCAAACTAGTGATGAAAAATTTTACAATTTGACTACTGAACAAAGAAAAGCATTAGATCAATCAGTTAACAACAAAGACCTTAGAACTATGAGGCAGACAAAGGGTCCGGGTGGTTTTAATGAATTATATTGACTATGTAACTAGGAAGTATCAATATTTAAACAATAATTCTTACTTTGAACTTGGTTCACATAATTAAATTAATGCATCATGCAATACAATTAACAGAATTTTGAATGACAAACTGATCAATAATGAAACTGCTGATGTAGAATTTAATTACTTAGAAGTAATGAGACCACTCATTCCCTAAATATTTGGTATACCAAAGATGCACAAAAGTATAGCTGATCCCCATTAAAGCCTATAGTGGCACTGGGAGTCTCCAAAACTGAACACTTAGTGAAATTTATTCTAAAAGTTTAAAGCCCTATTTTGATGACAAAAATCATGTATTACGAGATTCTTGGCATTGTCTCAATGAACTTAGTAAAGTTAAGTTTGAAAGAGATTTGATCCTGGTGACCACTGATGTTAAGGATCTGTTTTTGGTCATACCCCATGATTTAGGGCTGGAGTGGTTCAGGGAGGCACTATATAGTGGCACAAAAATGAAATAAAAACAGAGTTGTTGGTGAACTTAATGGAATTAGTATTATGTAATAATTTGGTGTATTCTGACAGTGATTATTATACACAAATTAGAGCTGCTACAATGGGTGCAGCAGCAACACCTATTTTTGCAAACATAGTAGTATGGTTCTGGGAGGTCAACTATGTGCTCAGTTGTGAATATTATGAAAACAATGTCTTGTACTTCAGGTTTTGGATGATTTATTATCTGAAAAGGTTAAGTAGATAGGTGAAAAAAGTTTTCTACTTTTATTAACACACCAGAATTTTTAAATTTCACTATGGATTATAGTTTGAATAAAATTAATTTTCTGGATTTCACTTTAAGTAAATATTTTGAGAAAGGAAAATTTTCATCCAATCATCTTCTTCTTTCGGCTGCTCCCGTCAGGGGTCGCCACAGCAGAACAACTGTTTCCATTCCTTCCTGTCCTCTGCATCTTGCTCTATCACACCAATCACCTGCATGTCCTCTCTCACCACATCCATAAACCATATCTTAGGCCTTCCTCTTTTCCTGTTACCTGGTAGCTTCATCCTTGGCATCTTTTTCCCAATATACTCTGCATCCCTCCTCAGCACATGTCCAAACCAATGTAATCTTGCCTCTCTGGCTTTGTCTCTAAACCTTCCAACCTGGGCTGACCCTCTAATATACTTATTCCTAATCCTGTCCATCCTCGTCACACCCAGTGCAAATCTTAACATCTTCAACTCTGCCATGTCAAGCTCTGACTCCTGCCTTTTTGTCAATGCTACTGTCTCCAACCCATATAACATAACTGGTCTCACTACCCTCTTGTAGACCTTCCTTTTCACTCTTACTGGTACTCGTCTGTCACAAATCACTACTGACACTCTTCTCCACCCACTCCATTCTGCCTGTACTCTCTTCTTCACCTCTCTTCCACACTCACCATTACTCTGAACTGTTGACCCCAAGTATTTAAACTCATCCACCTTCGCCACCTCTACTCCCTGCATCCTCACCATTCCTCTATCCTCCCTCTCATTCACACACACATATTCTGTCTTAGTCCTGCTGACCTTCATTCCTCTTCTCTCTAGAGTATATCTCCACCTCTCCAGGGTCTCCTCCACCTGTTCCCTACTCTCACTACAGATCAGAATGTCATCTGCAAACATCACAGTCCACGGGGACTCCTGTCTGATTTTGTCTGTGAACCTGTCCATCACCATTACAAATAAGAAAGGGCTCAGTGCTGAACCTTGATGTAATCCCACCTCCACCTTAAACCCATCCATCACTCCCACCACAGACCTCACCGCTGTCACACTACCCTTGTACATATCCTGTACCACACTTACATACTTCTCTGACACTCCCGACTTCCTCATACAATACCACAACTCCTCTCTAGGCACCCAGTCATATGCTTTCTCTAAATCCACAAAGACACAATGCAACTCCTTCTGACATTATCTGTACTTCTCCATCAACACTCTCAGAGCAAACATTGCATCTGTAGTGCTCTTTCCTGGCATGAAACCATACTGCTGATCACTAATCATCACCTCCCTTCTTAACCTAGCTTCCACTACTCTTTCCCATAACTTCATGCTGTGACTGATCAATTTAATCCCTCTGTAGTTACTACAGCTCTGCACATCATCCTTATTCTTAAAAATCGGTACCAAAACACTTCTCCATTCCTCAGGCATCCTCTCACTTTCCAAGATTTTATTAAACAATCTAGTTAAAAACTCCACTGCCATTTCACCTAAACACCTCCATGCTTCCACAGGTATGTCATATGGACCAACAGCCTTTCCGTTCTTCATCCTCTTCATAGCTATCCTTACTTCCTCCTTGCTAATCATTGCACTTCATGATTCACTATCCGCACATCATCCAACCTTCTCTCCCTCTCATTCTTTTCATTCATCAGCCCCTCAAAGTACTCTTTCCATCTGCTCAACACACTCTCCTCGCTTATGAGTACATTTCCCTCATTATCCTTTATCACTCTTACCTGCTGCACATCTTTATTAGCTTAGTCCCTCTGTCTAGCCAATCGGTATAGGTCCTTTTCTCCCTCCTTAGTGTCCAACCTTTTATACAACTCGTCATATGCCTTATCCTTAGCCACCTCTCTCTTTGCCCTCATCTCCATATACTTGTCTACTTTCTTCATCTGACAATCCCACTTCTTCTTCGCCAACCTTTTTCTCTGTATACTCTCCTGTACTTCTTCATTCCACCACCAGGTTTCCTTGTCCTCCTTCCTCTTTCCAGATGTCACTCCAAGCACCTTTCTAGCCATCTCTCTTACTAGCTCTGCTGCAGTTACCCAGCTATTCGGTAACTCTTCACTGCCACCCAGTGCCCATCTTAACTCTTCCCTGAACATCACCTCACAATTACCATTTTTCAATTTCCACCATTTGATACTTGGTGCTGCCCTCACACTCATTCATCCTCCTCTTCTTGATCACCAATCTCATCCTACAAACCACCATCCTATGCTGCCTAACTACACTTTCCCCTGCCACCACTTTACAGTCTCCAATCTCCTTCAGACTAGCCCTTTTATATAAGATATAATCCACCTGTGTGCATCTTCCTCCACTCTTGTATGTCACCCTATTCTCCTCCCTCTTGTTAGAATACGTATTCACCACAGCCATGTCCATCCTTTTCGCAAAATCCACTACCATCTGACCTTCTGCATTCCTTTGCTTAACACCATACCTACCCATCACTTCCTCATCCCCTCTGTTCCCTTCACCAACATGCCCATTGAAATCTGCTCCAATCACCAGTCTCTCACCCTTGGGTACAGTCATCACCACTTCATCCAACTCACTCCAAAATTTTTCTTTCTCATCCATCGCACACCCAACTGGTGGAGCATATGCACTAACAACATTCATCATTGCACCATCAATTTCCAGCTTCATAAACATCACTCTATCCAACATTTTTCGCAAAGATACTCGGTGTAATAGTTACTTACACTTTATGAATGCCCACCCTATATGGCAATAACAAAATCTGGTAAAAAGGGCAATTTGTCCTTCTGTCCAGAATGCTTTCAGGGGATGGACTTTTTGAGATGGAGGCTAGAAAAACTTAGTGGGATGCTAACTGAAAGAATACCTTATTGATGAAATAATAAAATAGGTGCATGGTGAAAGGCAGAGATGTTTTAAACCAATTTTTACTGATGGAAATTTTATGATTAAAAAGGGAAATGAAAACATACTGTAATTTAATATGACTATGGTACTGTCTTACAGCAGTGGTAATAAAGAAGTTCAAAATGTTATTAACAAAAATGGACAAGTGCTTTTAGTAGTTTTGATTTAACTGACAAGTCTGGAGTAGGACCAAGATTAGTTTATAAAACATTAATGTTCGGAAAAATACTCAGAAGAGGGGAAAAGGACGGCGAGAGTTAAATGCAAGTAAAACATATTTTTTTCTTAATAGTATTATTTAAGCGGTGCATGATTTTTTCTGCATGTTGCAAAGTAATTTATTTTTCACATGTAATGAGGATACTAATGTAAACAGGTGCTTCTGTTTATTCTTTTTGTTTCTTTCTCCTTGTTCAGGTTTAAGAAATGTAGGCACTGCAATAATAAAAAAACATAGGATCTTGTTAAAACAGCACGACAAAAGAAAAATAAGTGTGCTTTTTCTCATTCTTGCATAGGGGAATGACTAGGTTAAGGCCATTAGCTTTATAAAGAAAGTAAGTGAATGAAAAAGAATACTGAATATTATAAGGTCTTTTTTTCTAGTAAAAGGTCCTGTATCTGGTTCTCAAGTCACTATCAGACAATATGATAAAGAGAAATGGCTTGGAGAAAATGTTTTCTGAAAGCATTCAAGTGTTTTAACAGCTTTAAAGCTATAAAGAGGAGGCAAAAACAGACAGTACTTAAAAGACCCATAGACTCGAACATGCATCTTAGCATGGATAATCTTTCTTTTGGTTTAGCTCGAGTCTGTGAGCTGAGCTTCTCATCATCATTTTATGTTCGCTATTATTCAGCAGATTTTTTTTGGACCCACAAGGTAGAATTTTACCAGTACATCTGGATGTATGTGAATTAAAGTGGCAGCTTCGGCTGAATGCTTTCTCTTATCCGGGTTTGAATGACAACATTAATATTAACTGTTTTAAAACTTAAGCACTTGGAGGATTAACAGTGCTTTCTGTGCCTTCCTCTTTATTGTTACATTATCTACACTATGCTACTGGTTAATTACTTAATTTGTATTAGCAATTGAGCACTACATTTCCTTTATAATGTGCAAAGTTTAATTCAGTTTAGTTCTGAAGAAATCCCCTAACATTTTGGGATGAAAGCCCTTAAATTTTATATTTGACCTTATATTTGATATTTTATTCTTGAAATTTTATCTTGGATTTTATGGGCTCCTTTTGTGGATAATAAATTGCTTATTTCATATCCAGTTTTTCGTCTTTGGCACCTGGCTGTTCAACAAATTTATCAGTTGCTGTGTTGGTTACCATGTTGTGTAGAGTATTTAGAGGAACTGACAAATATTAAAGTATTGCAAAATAAGGAGACTCTCGCAGAACAAGAAGAGGAGCAATTACATTATGCTAAACAGAAAATAAGGGATTACCCTGACAATATTCACGAGTTGAGAAAGACTGCTATTGAGCAACAGTTTTTTGATCACTCTAGAGCATAAAAACTTTCAACACAACAACTCGGGCAACAGAAACTAGAAAGGGCTGTCGCCAAGCTTAGGAAATCTATAACAAGGAAGGTACCAAGGGATCCTGTAGAAAAATTTCGGAAATTCTATGAAAGTCTGCATAAAGCAGAGATATATGGAAATAAAAAAAAGGTACAAATGAAAATGTTTATTGAAGAATTAAATATGTCACGGCTAGAGGGAGAGGAGGCTCAATTACTAACAGTTAAGATAGGAGGCGATGAGATAAAAATGGTAATGTATACTCAATCTACAGGAAGGTCCCCAGGATTAGATGGTATTCCTGTGGAAAGCTGTAAGCTAAGAGGCAAACAAAAAAAAAAAAGATAAATATCTGGAAGGTTTTGTTTAACAGTACTTTAAGAGGAGGAGAAATGTATTCTGGAAGGAAGCAGGGGTAATTGCAAAACCTAAATAGGGTAAAGCTCCATCAGATTCAGCTTCATCCAGGCTCATTTCAATACTAAATCATGATTATAAAGTGTTTATGCCTTAATAGCTACATGAATGGTGAAAGTGATGCTTAAACTGATGAATATAGATCAATGTGGTTTTGTAGAGAGGAGGCAAACATTTGATAAACAGAAGAGTGATGATCCAGGGGGAAGCAGCATGTAAGAAAATACCACTGTTGCTGGTGGGTCTTGATGCAGAGAAAGCATTTGATTTTGTGAGCAGAGTAATGGAAGCATTTGCATTCCCTGATAAAATTATAAGCTTGATTAGGAAGATACATGAAGGATCAGAGGTGAAAATTCAAGTGGGTGGGGTCCTCTCCGATAATCTCTGCATGAACAGATAAACAAGGCAGGGGTGTCCTCTCTCCCCTTTACTATCTGCATTACATTTAGAGCCAAGAAAATAAGGGACTCAGAAATTCAAGGATATAATTGGTATGGTAGTCAAGAAAATCTGTCTCTATCTGCAGATGACATTATTTTCTACCTCACAAAACCAGAAAGGGACATTACAGTGCTGTGGAACATATTGGGACAGTTTCAAACCTTTTCGGGATAAAAATAAATAAAGCTAAAACAAAAGTAATAGCGGCAAATTATTTACCACATACAAATTGGTTCAGCAATATCCATATTTATGGGGACATGGTAAAATGAAGTATTTAGGAGCATGGATTAAAAATGATACCAGGGTTGCAGCAAAGGATATGTGGAAGAGACTAAACAAAAGATAATACAAACACTGAGAAAATGGAAGCTCTGTTACATGGATATCAATAGTAAGACACAGGCAGTTAACATTTTTGTAGTCCCAATTAGTCTTGTATACTGGACGGGCATATTTTTATCAACCAGAGGAGAAGTTGTGGATAGCAATTAATAAAGAGCTGAAAGATTTTATCTGGGAGTGGAAGACTGCAAGAGACAAGTGGGATAACCTTATTCTTCCAACAGAATAGGGCAGACTGGGATTACTCAAGTTAAAGGGGTATTTCAGAGCAACGCAATTAAGGCTCCTATACACAGCACAACAAGCAGAAAATTATAGCTCAAAGTGGAAAGAGATTATGATGAAATGGGGGGGGGGGGACTCAAGTAAGAGGGTATGACTGGGATTTTGGATGCAGACCTCTAAGGAGAACAAAAATCATAAAGAATATTATATCCATCAAGTAACAGAAAAGGTCTTCTAAGAACTAAGCCAACATGGGAATGGAGAAAGGAGATTCTGCTGACAGAGATGACTGCAATTAGGGATAAAGACAATAGGCAAGAGGGGACAGGAATATACTGGACAACACTGACAATGGAACCAAGGTATTGGGAGCAAATAACTGGAGAGGTAAAGGTAACAGAATGGTTACTCCATTAACCATTGCTGAATGTTACCATACAGCTGTATAATTGTCTTACAACCATACTGTCTTTGGTTACACAATGTGAATTCATTTTTTTCGCATTGCTTTATCGGGTCTATATTATATTCTCGAAAGCCGACAATATCGAAGCTGATAATGTCGACATGAGAAAAGCAAAAGCGCACAGCATTGAACGTGTAAATGGAAATCTCCATAAGGGGAGATTTCCGTTTACTGCAATGTAGTGCGGTCTCGGGTGTGGGGGGTGCAGGGAGGCTTGCCTCCCTACTTAAACCCGTTAAGGTACTTTTTTCTTTTATAAGTTTGATGTTTGAAGACATCGACCATATGGTGTTCAATTTTTTTCAACTGTCAATCTTATAATATAGACACGCTTTATCTACCTTTCTGTATCTGTATTGTACTCATTAATTTGTGAACTTTCTTTTACTGTACAAATCTCTGTGGAGCTTTGTAAATTGTATTTCCTGTATTAATCTCTGTGGAGCTTTTCTACCCGGGTCCCCGCTGAAAATAAGATTCTCATCTAGTCGGACTCTCCTGGTAAACAAATGTAAAATCAAAAATATATAAAACAGAAAGGGAAGACTCCAAAAACTTATTTGGACTGCAGGCTAGAGATAGCCTTCCATATCAAAGACTGATATCGGCGTATAGGCAAAGAGAAAGAAACGGGGGGTCCTAAATGAAAGACCAGCTTTTAGTATAATCTAGAACAGCAGTTGCTGCTAAAAAAGGAAAAAATAGTACAGTATATAAAATATTGCATGGTAACTATAAGAATCAATCACAGGAGGTCAGGAAGGAGTGGGAAGAGAGATTAGATAAGCAATTCACAATAAAACAATGGAGAAATAGATGTATGTCTCCCAAATATGCAACAAAACCTAGAAAATTTAAGATCTCTGCCTGGAAGTTTTACACAGGTACTTTTTATACCCCAAGCAGACTTCAAAGAATTTTTCCTCTGGTAGACAGCAAATGTTGGAGGTTTAATGGGTAAGAAAGATGAAACTGGGAACATATTTTCTGGGAGTGTAATGATTTGGTAGACTTTAAAGATTCTCTGCAGACTGCTCTGTTAGACATGCTGGGAGAGCAAACTGGGGTAATTAGGGAAATTATTTTTTGAGCTATGATACAGAATCGGAACTGGCTAGACATAGTAAGGCCTTGCCGATTCTACTTATGATGGCTGCCAAAAAAGCAATTACTAAAAAATGGAAATCAAAGTCTAAACCAACTTTACTAGAAGTAGTGAAGATAGTAAGAGATAAAACTGGAACTGGGATCTTTAGAAAATGGTAGGAGCAAATTAAAGACAAAAAAGTGGGAAATGTGGCCTCAATAAATGCAGAGGTGAAACGAGGTTTAAAAGACAGCACAATTTGAATGAGCTATGGCTGACTAACAATGACTGAATATGTTAAATGATATGCATAATGTTTGCAAATACAGTTGTGTCAGAACAGTTTGGAACGTATAATGTTTGTAATCGAGACTGTGTCGCTATGGTTTATCTTCATTTACATAAATGTAAAATGGTATATGCATGCATGATAATTTAATAAATATATTTCTTGGTTAAAAAAAAAAGATTTGTTTATAAAACGTGAGAAATTTGAAAAGTATTGTTGAAAGTAATAATAAACAAAGCAACAGAGAAACTGATGTCAAAATGAGGTGCTTGTCCATGGGTGTATATTACGTTATCAAACTTTTAAAAGTTCAAATGTCATATGGCCGACACCATATGATCGAACTTTTAAAAGTTTGAATGTTTCAACGGAGAACTCCGTACAGTGCGGCATGGGGAAATTTCCCTTTCCTACACTGTATTGCAATCTCGGAGTTGGTATATTTAAAAAGCGGGGAGTGTGGGGGGGGTGCAAGGGGACTTGCCCCCTTATTAAAACGGTCAGGTAAGTTTTTTCTATTTTTTTTTTTAGCTTTTCAAACTTTTAAAGGTTCGATCATATGGCTTCGACCATATGACGTAAAGAACTTTTAAAAGTTCGATAAAGTAATATACACCCCTTGTCCACAGTGTCGATTTATGAAGGTCCTAATATTAACGTTTTGAGTGGGAATGGGCGATATAGTTGCAAAACAGTTCGTGTGGTTTATCTGGTGAATTGCATGACCTGTACTGCAGTTTATGTTGGTAGGACAAAGAAGGCATTATGGCAGTGAATATATGAGCATATGTTGTATCTTTTGGCTTTTCCCGGTTAGGGGTTGCCACAGCGGAACTCCGGTCCGCTAATGATTGGCAGTAGATTTTTACATACTGAGTTGCCAGCCCTGACACACAACCTTCAACGAAGGTACGCCCATGTATGCACTTAAGAAGAATATAAAGAATGCCCAATATAAACACTGCGTTGAATGTAGAGATTGAGACATTTTGGGGATTTTTTGTGCTAGAAAAGTTCCCTCTAAATATTAAAAGGGGTGATTGGGAATCTTATTTAGTAAAGAGGGAATTATTGTGGCAAATCAGATTAAATGCCATTCAACATCCTGAAATCAATGATAACATATCAATTAACATTGTATTGGTGTTAACATGTATTTAAATGTTTTAAATGGTTTATGTAAAGTCTTGAGAAGAATGTGTTTTATATAATTTTTTTTCACTGACCTAGTTCTTTAAATGCATTTTAGTGGAAGAATCTGATCTGTGACTTAGCTCTTTAAATGTATTAAGGAAGAAGTTTGACTGGTTAGCCGCTAGAGACGGTTTGCACCTGTCACCTTTAGGCTTTCAAATACTGGCCAAGGCTCTTGCCATCCTCATAGTGCCTTTTTTATGCAAGGCTCAAAAAACAAACCCACCGCCGTAACAAAAAACTGAGGGTAATGCTACTCAATGCCAGAAGTCTAAACCTCAAAATGCACGCACTCGAGGCACTCCTCAGTATGGAGAAAATCGATATATATGCAGTAACAGAAACCTGGTTTAAGGCTCCAGAGAGCACCCCAGCACTACCAGGCTACAACTCATACCATACATTTCGGCCACAGATCCCGGACCGAAATACAAAAGGTGGGGCGTATCCATATTCATCAAGGATACCCACATCTCCAGGTTAGTGGCACAGCACGATGTTTCAGAGATCATCCACGTGCAGCTAATGGGCAAAACTGAAATTCAAACTGTAGCTTGCTACAGATCACCCACCATGTCCCAGGACCCCCATTCTGCGTTTCTGGAAACACTGGGAAACATAAAGGTCCTACCAAACACCCTAATATCGGATGATTTCAATTACCCAAACATTAACTGGGAGAATTACTCAAGTATTAACTCCCTTGCCCAACATTTCCTAGAATTTATAAACTCAAATGTCCTGGGTCATCTGGTCAAAACTCCCACCAGAGGTGACAACATACTGGACCTGGTCATCACCAACATGGGTGACCGGTGTTCCACACTGGAGGTCAACCCCTCGTTGGTTAGTTCTGACCATAAACAAATCACTTTGGATATCCACATTCCCCCCCACCCCTATACAAGGAAACCATAGTGAAAAACTTTTCAAAAGAAAACTTCACGTTACTTAAGACCGAGGTGGAAAGTTTCAAAAACCCCCCATGCTGAAGGATAACGCTGTCCAAGCTGCAAAATCCTTTACTAATGCATTCTACGGGCACCTACAAGAATGCATGGATTGTGTTATCCCATGCAAAACCAAGACTCATTCCTCCAAGAAAAGGAAACCAGTCTGGTGGACCCCTACCATAAACAAGCTATACAATAGAAGGAGGAAAGTAGTACAGAAAACAGTAAAATCCCAAGAAGGGAAGACATCCCTGATCAGTATCAGCAAGAAACTATGATCCCTCATAAAATCATCCAAGGCGAGCTTCGAAAGAAAAATTGCCAAGGACTCCAAAGATAATAAGGCAATCTTTAGCTATGTCAAGAATCTAAGTGGCAATGCTCAGATCTGCTTGGAGTTAGTGCAGAATGGCACAAAATACACTGAACTGACCGATATCGCCAACATCCTGGCAGACAGGTTCAGTGCAAACTTCACCCTCCTCTCACCCCCAAATGGGCCCATAACTATACCAGAAGAATGTAGAGCCCCTGAAATCACAGATACTCAGGTTAAAACAGCTCTCTCCAAAACCAAAAACACAGCATCAATGGGACCGGACGGTGTCCCAGGCTGCATCCTACACGAGCTCAAAGACGAACTAACCCCTCACCTAAACACACTGTTCAAACTCAGCCTCTCCGCAGGCTACGTACCCATAAAGTGGTGCACAGCAACGGTTATTCCGCTCCACAAAGGTGGAGCCAAACAGACCCCAGGAACTATCACCCTATAAGCCTGACTAGCTTGGTCTGCAAGGCTATGGAGCTCATCATCATGGAACTCATTAACAGAGACATTGGGAACCTCCAAACACTGGATCCTACCCAGTTCAGCTTTGTTAAGGGCAGATCATGCCTCCTGAACCTGGTGGACTTCTCTGAGACAGTTACCAAGGCTATAGATGAGGGAAAGGTGGTACACACAGCCTACCTAGACCTCGCAAAGGCCTTCGACACCATTCCCCCTTCTGGTATTATAGACAAGCTCACCAACCTGAACATAAACCCCTACGTCACAAGATGGGTTGCCAACTGGCTCACGGGCAGAAACCACATGATGAGAGTTGAGTCAGCCGTACCTGACAGGACCAAAACAAGCTCCTCGAGGAAGAGCAAACCTGCCTAGTGGACAACTGCCATTAACATACTTTAGTTACTTATTTATTTATTTTTAATTTCAACAAATCTTTTGGGGTTTTAATACCATGACAGGAATGGACCCCATTCCCAAGTCAAAATACGATTAAAGTTCATGAAATCAGTATTGTTTCACGCTTTGATGTCAGCCAAAAGTGCTCTTTGCAGCACCCGCAATGTGTCCAGTAATGACTCCTCCTGCAGTTTGTACGGAGTTATGTATTGGTAGCATATCTAAATATGATTGTAGACTCTTTTTTTATAAGACCCCGTTGCTCCTACAACTATTGGAACTATCTGGGTAGCTTTCTTCCACATTGCTCTCGTTTCTGCTTGCAAATCCTGACACAGTTTGACTTTTCTCTTTCTGTATGCAGGACACTATAGTCACTAGGTGTGGCGATTTCAATGATCAATGCTACTTTGGTCTTCTTTTCCTGCATCTGTCTTTTGAAATGTTTGTAATGGATGATCCCATGTGATGTAGACCATCATTTTCTATGATACTTTGTAGCTCATGTTTCCAATGATTTTCAGCCACTTTAGTACCATAATGTTTGCACAATCCCCAGTGCAGCAGTATTGCCACATTATTATGCCTTTCAATATACAGCCCTTCTGCCATTAGTATGTCACAACCAGCAATGAGGTGTGCAACTGTTTCTAATTCTGTTTTGCAAAAACCTACATTTGTCTGTTTCTCCCACATGTTCAATGGACTTTGTAAACCAATGTGTATGCAGCCCACTGTCTTGTTCTGCCAATATTAACCTTTCATCTCTTGATTTGAATTCACCTCTCCTTAACCATTCATGCGTTCCAACATGAGGTTCTTCCAGAGGTTTTCTATACCTGCAACTATACTTATGTATTTTCCACATTTCTTGCCTTCTCATCTGATCCTTCATCTTATATTCTTTTTTGGCACATTCAATTACTACCTGTTTTTTATCTACTTCTGGTTTGATTTCCATTCCTGCTTGATGCCAATATGCTTCTGCTAGATTAAGCAGAAAAGTTATCTTAAATTTATTCTTCTCATGTTTCAAAACCTTCACTACGGTTGGGTCTTGCGAGGTTAGCATATGTGTCGAGTCCCACAATTGCAGATCTATACATGCAATCAATTTTAAGGAGGCCCATTCCTCCTTCAAAACAGGGAATATAAAATCGTGGTACGCACTGATTTTTATAAATCATTTGGTGGGCATGATGCATTCTTCTTGTTTTCCTATCTAATCTATTCAACACGTTTTGGGGCCAGTCAGTCACTCCAAAACTGTAAGTTAGGACAGGAAGAGCAAACTGGTTTATAGCTTGGGTTTTGTTCCTAGATGTCAGTGCCGTTTTCAGGATTAATTCAAGTCTTCTGAAACATTCCTTAAGTTTTATTTGCATTTGTTCGTGTTTTATTGTTGATCCTTCATCAATTCCGAAATGTTTACACCCTCCTCCTTACTCAAGTTCTTTTATATCACAGTCTTGTCCCAAACTGATGTTTTCCTGGTGTTGCAGTTTTCCTGTGATAGGTTGCTTTTGCACATTTATCAAGACCAAATGACATTCTCATATCATCTGAAAAAGTTTTGACAACGTTGCAGTTGTGCTTTCAGTTCCTCATCTGACAAGCTATACCGTTTTAAATCGCTGACAAAGAGAAGATGAGAAGTCTTTACACTGTTGTTTTCTAGGAGCCAAATTATGCCCATGGCCTAAGCTGTTAAGTACTCCGCTTAATGGGTTAAGGGCAAGGCAGAATAGCAGCAGTGACAAAGTCACCCTAGAATATCCCCCTTTGAATTTTTATCCCTGGGATAATAATTTGTCCTTTATCATGGTTTAATTACAAAGTAGTCTGCCACTGTTTCATGGTGTCTCTAATGCAGTTGATCAGTGTATTATGTATCTTATACATTTTCAAGCACTCTTATCCATGAACGTGGGATACTATCAAATGTTTTTTTGTAGTCAATCCGTGCCATACTTAGATTCTTCCCCTTTTTACTGTTCTCCACTATCACTTTGACAACAAATGATCCTCTGTTCCATATGGCTTTCTTTTATTGCCCCTCTGTTCTTCTGCCACAACTGAGTCCGCATCAATTCCCCTGTATAGTTTATATGTCGTCGAAAGGCAAGTTATTGGTCTATAATTTTTAGGGTAGCTTGCAGGTTCGCTCTTAAGTAGGAGCATTGTTTTTCCTGTTAGCCAGGTTGGTCTCTGTTTAGGATGCGCATATAAACAGTTCTCAAACGGCTAAATCTTCGTGCAAAGATGTTAATGCTTTTAACCAAAAGTTAGGTACTGCATCTGGGCCTGGGGTTTTTCAATTAGATGCTTTTCTTAACTTTGGTTCAATCTCTCTGGCTGTTACTTCTTCCCATTTCATATCCTGTACCTTCTATCCATTTAGCATCTTTGTTATGTTCCACAGGATCTTCATAGATACTTCTCTAAAATGCATCTATTTCTACTTTTCTTGGTGGTCTTTCAATTTCTTTTACCTTGTTCCCCAATTCTCTATAAAAACCTTTTTGGGTCATCAATAAATTGCTTACTTTGTACTTTTCCTTCATATTTATCTACGTATCTTCTAAGTTTTTTTGCCTGTGCTGAAATTTTTAGTTTGTTATTTGCAATAGTGCATGATAGATCCCTGTCTGTTCTAATACTGCACATTGCTTTTATCACATCTATCTTTCTTAATATTTTTGTTGATCTAGTCCCTCTTCTATTCTATAGTCTTCTAACAGTGACACGTCTTGGCTTAACTGCTTTATAATTTTCTCTATTCGATACTTCCATGATGGTATACGATTTCTCCTCTTCCTTTCCCTCACTACCTTGTGTTCTTGTGGTAGGACTTTATATGTTATTAATTTGGCTGTACAGTAATGTATCCTATTTACTTCTGTTATATTGTGTTATATTGCATGAATCTCTATGGACAGTCTTAATTAATGTGTTCATTTGTTTCATCAAACTTCAAACTTTCTGGGTTTTACTGACCTTCTGCAGTCTATTTCTTTCATTGATCTTAATATATCTAATATCTCTATGTCTATTAAATCATGCAACCCTTCTCGTAACTAATTTTCTTCCAAACTGAGGGCACATCCCTTCTTTTCCATTTCCTGTGGGCATTCTACAGAAAGTTCTATAGCACCTTCCTGTAGCACATTCTCTTCAATTTCATCCTGTGTCATCCGTTGCTCTGTTATATGGCAACTCACTGGCCTATCACTCCTCAACATTGACTGCATCAGAGTTTCCATAGTTTCCTGTTCCTTTCCTTGCTGTCTAGCTTCAAGTGAACATTTATACTAGTTTCCCGTGGAAGGCTCCAAAATATCTTGATATGGCACCTAACCAATTGCTTCCTCTTCCACTTGTTTCTCCTTAATTTGGATATCCATTGCTGTATCTTGTTGTGGTGTTTTCTGAATTAGACTTTCTACATTAAAGCCTTCACTTCTCAGATACTTTTCCTCTTTGTCTTATTTTTTGTACTGTAATGTTTTCCATGTTAAGATTCCTTTGCCTGTATTTCTCTTCAAATATCTTTGGTGCTGCTCTTTTTGTATTGGTGCATTCTCCTTTGCATAAATATTACACCATATTAAATCTCTTTTTATTTCTCATGTCCACATTTCTTCTTCAGATGTCTCCTGATCTTCTGTTTCTCCTTACTTTGGGGACTCACTCCATCATGCTGTGATGTACACCCTGCATAAGACCTTCTACACCAAATCCTTCACTTCGTAGGCACTCCGTAATTCCAACTTCCATTTTTTAACTTCTGCGGTGGTGGTGCTGCGGTAGCATTGTCGCCTCACAGTAATGGCCCCTGAGCCAGTGGTAAACATTACTCAAACCGCTGAATCACTTACAAATGCCTTCTACCAGCACCTACAGGACTGCATGGATCAGGCAATCCCAAACAAAACTAAGACTCTTTGTACCAAAGGCAAGCGTCCAGTCTGGTGGACCCCAGCCATAAACAAGCTCTACAACAAAAGGAGGAAGCTACTACAAGATAGAGCAAAATCCTTGAAAGGTAAGACACCTTTGATCATTATAAGTAAAAAACTAAGAGCTCTCATAAAATCATCCAAGGCAAATTTTGAGAGAAAATCGCCAAGGACTCAAAAGACAATCATAAGGCCTTCTTTAGCTATGTTAGAAACCTAGGAGGAAACTCCCAGATATGCTCAGAATTAGTTCAAAATGACGTGAAGACTACTGAACCTACACACATTGCCAACATACTGGCTGACAGGTTCAGTGCAAACTTCTCCCCCATCCCCAAAAGGAGAGATATCTATACCAGAGGATTGTAGCCCCCAAACATCTCCAACGCCCAGGTGAGAACTGCTCTCCAAAGCAAAACACAGCATCCATGGGACCGATGGTGTCCCCTGTGTGCTCCACAAACTCAATGAGGAATTAAACCCGCAGTTAGACAGCTGTTTAATCTTAGCCTCACCTCAGGATACGCACTCCAAGGAGTGGCGCACGGCAACTGTGGTCCCACTTCACAAGGGCGGTGCCTCCACCGACCCTGGAAATTACCGTCCCATTAGCTTGACAAGCCTTATCTGCAAAGCCATGGAGAGGATCATAATGGAACTCATAAATAAAGACATAGGAACTTGCAGACTTTGGATCCAACCCAGTTTGGCTTTGTCAAAGGCAGATCATGCCTTTTAAACTTGGTTGACTTTTTCGAGACAGTCACCAAGGCTATTGATGAGGAAAGGCAGTCCATACAGCCTACCTTGACCTGGCAAAGGCCTTCGACACAATACCCCACTCAGGTATCATCGAAAACTCATCAGCTTGAATGTAAACCCATACATCACAAGATGGGTTGCAAACTGGCTAAGTGACAGAACCCACAGGGTCAGAGTTGCTGGAGCCATGTCAGACTCAAAGCCTGTCACAAGTGGTGTCCCACAGGGCTCAGTCCTGGGTCCACTCTTGTTCGGCATCTACTTTGCTGAAGTACAAGCAAACACAGGAGGGTTATGAGCTGACAAAGTTTGCAGATGACTGCAAAACTGGGCGCCATAGTAAAACACATCTGACATAGATATCCTTCAGAAGGACCTCACAGAAATGGATAACTGGTGCCAGAGCCATGGCCTAAAGTTAAATGCCAAGAAATGCATAGTCATTCCCTTCGGAAAACAAGGTTACCCCTAGCTACCATATAGGTGGCAATCCACTGAGCACAGAAGAAGTCATCAGGGATCTGGGGACCCAGGTTGACAGTAGCCTTCGCTTGACACTCATGTTGCTAAAGTAGTTAGGAAAACCTTCTACATTGCCCACCTGATCATGAAGGATTCACATCTAGATCAAGGGAGGTCATCGCCCCTGTACTCATCACTCATTAGACCTATGATTGAGTACAATGCCCCATTCGAATGTATCTGACCCGACACCTGCAGCAGCTGGAAAGGCCCCAAAAGTTCCTCACCAAAAGGATAAAGGGTCTCAAAATATGTCTTATGCTGCCCGACTGAAAGAACTCCAGCTCTATTCAGTCTCATACCGCTGCTCAGAGGTGACCTGTGCTTGACATATAAGGCCATGTCAAACCCTGATTTTATGAATATGCTTCACCTCAAAAAATCTAGATCCCTCAGAACCACAAGGGCGGGAGACTTAAACCTTGACACGGTTATTAATAGAACGTGCTGGAGGGACAGATTCATCACCCAGAGACTCCCTATGCTGTGGAACAAAATCCCGGTACATGTGAGGCAGAGCACCTCGCTGGCCTTGTTCAAGAGGAATCTTGACCAATGGATGAGGGATCGCAGATATACCCCAGGGATTACTTTAGGGTCACTGCTTGACAGAGGCACAGCAAAATAATAGGCATAGTTTTATTCAAACTAAAGGGGTGGCGAAAGCCAAATAACTATGGGCTAGGCTTATAAATGCCCTTGGGCAGATAGCCTAGTATGAACCTATGAACCTGTGCGGTTCGATTCTCAGCTGCAGCATCTTCTGCGTGGAGACATGTGTGAATGGGCGTACCTTCGTTGAAGGTTGTGTGTCAGGCCTGGCAAGCCAGTACATAAAATCAACTGCCAATCATTAGCGGACCGGAGTTCCGCTGTGGCGACCCCTAACCGGGAAAAGCCGAAAGACACAAACAAACTTTACTAATCTTCTTTTCTACATTCCCTCTTTGTGATATTTTTTACTGTGAATTTTTCCATATCCAGATGGCTTTGCCTGCATTTCTCTTTGAATATCTTTGGGGCTGCCTTCTTTACATTGATTAATTTAGCTTTCTCGTTTGCATAAATATTGCGCCATATCAAATCTATCTTTCCCATGTCCATATTTCTTTTTTAGACTTTTCAAATATCTCTAGGTTTTGTTGTTTATATTTTTGCACTTCCACAGATGCTTCTTTTTCTAAACAGATCAAAGTTTCTTGATCTATATACTGTTTTTCACAAATCTGCTGTATTAATGAACACAGATTTTCATTTGATGCTTCTGGCGGTTTTTCCTGTGGAAGTATTTTTCTTTCCTCTAATTTCTCTCTTAATCGTTCTTATATCTTGTGTCTGGAAATTCTGGGCTTTTTGCATAAGTTAACAATACATAATTTCTTTCTTATCCTCATTAGTCCGCTTTATCGTCTTTATGCCTCTTCTTTGGCCTATCAGTTTTTGTGATTTTTGTGGACTATTACCTTCCTTCTACAACAGGGCAGCCTTCCTCCCCTTGGGCCTGGCCTGGCCCCATTGTAGGCATGTTTCCGTATTTTGAGGATTTTACACGGTCAACTTTTCCAGTCCTGGCACCAGTGTGCCCACCAGGACTGGGCACTTTTCTATCCTGGGTCTTGTGCACTCAGCTCTCTTTTTATTTTTAACCTACTTCTGTCCATGATATATGGTATATAAATACAGTCAATATATTAGTGTCATCTTGGTGAAATTTTGTGAAAAACAAGGTCTACCTCCTGAAGGTACTCACCAAGACTTGAGGAATAATTCAATTTCAGCAATACTACCCCTTGCTTGCTGACTTATCTCTCCATTTGGACCCCTTTACAATAACAGGAAGAAATGCTGTCTAAGAATAAGAGGGAGTGAGCCCTAAACTGGAAATACTCTCTCTTCAGCTTAAACAAGCAAATAAGACTTTTTGTGAAGTCCTCCAAAGCAAATTAAGAATCCAAATTAGCTTCCTAAGTCAACCGTAAGGCATTCTTTAGTTACATCCATAAGCTAAAAGGAAGATCCCAGATTTGTGCCAAACTGGTAGTTGATGACACCACATATACTGAGCCTGTGGACATAGCAAACCTGTCAGCAGACAGGTTCTTTGAAAACTTCACTCCCCTGTCCCCGTGACACGTATCCCATGACATCCATACCACCTGTCCCCTTCCTTGTATCTCTAAAGAGCAGGTCATAAACATCCTCTCTAAGGCCAGAAACACAGCATCCATGAGACCTGATAACATCCCAGACTGCGTCCTACATGGGCTCCAACAAGAATTAGCAACACCATTTGGTAATCTTTTCAATCATAGTCTAAGCACCAGCTTCATCCCAGCTGAATGGAAAATGGCCACAGTTATTCCCTTGCACAAAGGTGGTGCTTCCACTGACCCTGGGAACTTTAGACCTATTCTATTAGCCTGGCTAGCCTTATATGCAACACCATGGAACATATCAACAAATATGTAGGTAATCTCCAAATACTTGTCTCTACTTAGGGTGGATTTGTCAAATGGAGATCATGCCTGTTAAACCTGGTGACCTTCTTCGAGACAGTCACCAAGGCCCTGGATGAGGGGAAATCTGTGTGTACAGCCTACCTAGACTCAGCCAAAGCTTTTGACACTATCTCCCTCTCAGGCATCATTGACAAACTCACCCAGTTAGGTATCAACCCTTATACTGTTAGACGGGTTGCTAACTGGCTCACTGATTGAACACATCTAGTCAAAATAGGGGAATCCACCTCCAACAGCAAATCTGTAACCAGTGGTGTTCCACAGGGAGCAGTTCTGGGACCTCTACTGTTTGGAATCTATTTCTTCAAAGTACAAGCAAAAACTAAAGGTCTGTGGCTGTCAAAGTTTGCTGATGACTGTAAACTGGAAGTGGTCACAGAATCTCCAAATGATGTCAACATCCTACAAGAGGGTCTCTTAAAAACAAATGATTGGTGCCAAAGTCATGGCTTTAAACTCAATGCAAAAAAATGCACTATCATCCTTTTCGGTAAGAGTGATGTTCCTGCTAACTACCACATCAATAGCAACACCCTAAGTATACACTCAGTGGTGACAGACCTGGGCACACAGGTTGACCGCAAAGTACAGTTTTGTACCTACCATAAATGTAGATGTTCGAGTGCTAATACAGCTGCAGTAATCACAGATGGGTTTTCAGCCGTCAGGCGGTCCCTCGGTCGGCCGAATTCCAAAGTCTTGGTCCGGCGTCGGTTGTCGTCGCTTACTCTTCTGACGTCAGGAAGGCCAGAGTATATAAGACACAGCCGACGCCATGTTCTTCAGTCTTTCTTGCCCCAGATGTCAGGTGCCCCCAAAAGGAAGGCAATACATACATAAAGCTTTTTGTACATGTGAAAGAATGCAATGTAATGCAAAATCAGTGTAAGCAAGCAAATAAAACCTAGCAGGATAACCCAGTCAAGTGGTATGTGGGGAAGGAGGGAGGGAAACCTGTACTGCAGCTGTATCTACATTTATGGTAGGTACAAAACTGTACTATGTTCATCGTGCATACAGCTGCAGTAATCACAGATGGGTAGAGTCCCATAGCTATGCATAGGGTGGTAGGTACTATGAGGAACTGGGTTGAGCCAGAATGCCCTGCAAAACAGCAGTGGCAAAGCCTGCTCTTGTTTTGGAATACAAGGGCAGGTGGTAGTGTTTTGAGAAGGTATGCACAGAACTCCCAAGTGGCTGCCTCCAAAATATCTTTAGTAGGAACACCTCTGAGGAAGGCTGTAGAGGTGGCTGTGGCCCTGGTGGAGTGAGATCTGATACCAGTAGGGACAGATTTCCCATGATAGGAATAACAAAACCGTATGCAGTGGCCAATCCACTTGGAAATGGTCTTTTTTGTAACTGGTTTCCCTTGAGCCCCTACAGCATAGGACACAAAAAGTTGTTCTGATTTCCTGAAGAGCTTTGTTCTGTCCAAATAATAACATAGCTGCCTATGGATGTCTAAAGAGTGTAGTAGCCTTTCCCCTTTGTTTTGAGGGTTAGGATGAAAGGTAGGTAAGTATATGGCTTGATTTAAGGCTACCTTGGATACCACTTTTGGCATAAAAGATGGGTTGGTAGCGGGAAACCCTGTCCTGATGGAAGATGAGGAAAGGCGGCACCGCCATGAGGGCCTGTTCAGAAACCCTACGAGCTGGAAGTGATGGCCAGAAGGAAACTTGTTTTCCAGGACAAATATTACCAAATCTGTTGAGGCAGATAGGTTCAAAAGGAATTTCTTTTACCTTGTTCCCCAATTCTCTATAAAAACCTTTTTGGGTCATCAATAAATTGCTTACTTTGTACTTTTCCTTCATATTTATCTACGTATCTTCTAAGTTTTTTTGCCTGTGCTGAAATTTTTAGTTTATTTGCAATAGTGCATAATAGATCCCTGACTGTTCTAATACTGCACATTGCTTTTATCACATCTATCTTTCTTAACATTTTTGTTGATCTAGTCCCTCTTCTATTCTATAGTCTTCTAACAGTGACACGTCTTGTCTTAACTGCTTTATAATTTTCTCTATTCGATACTTCCATGATGGTATATGATTTCTCCTCTTCCTTTCCCTCACTACCTTGTGTTCTTGTGGTAGGACTTTATCTGTTATTAATTTGGCTGTACAGTAATGTATCCTATTTACTTCTGTTATATTGTGTTATATTGCATGAATCTCTATGGACAGTCTTAATTAATGTGTTCATTTGTTTCATCAAACTTCAAACTTTCTGGGTTTTACTGACCTTCTATTTCTTTCATTGATCTTAATATATCTAATATCTCTATGTCTATTAAATCATGCAACCCTTCTCGTAACTCATTTTCTTCCAAACTGAGGGCACATCCCTTCTTTTCCATTTCCTGTGGGCATTCTACAGAAAGTTCTATAGCACCTTCCTGTAGCACATTCTCTTCAATTTCATCCTGTGTCATCCGTTGCTCTGTTATATGGCAACTCACTGGCCTATCACTCCTCAACATTGACTGCATCAGAGTTTCCATAGTTTCCTGTTCCTTTCCTTGCTGTCTAGCTTCAAGTGAAAATTTATACTAGTTTCCCGTGGAAGGCTCCAAAATATCTTGATATGGCACCTGACCAATTGCTTCCTCTTCCACTTGTTTCTCCTTAATTTGGATATCCATTGCTGTATCTTGTTGTGGTGTTTTCTGAATTAGACTTTCTACATTAAAGCCTTCACTTCTCAGATACTTTTCCTCTTTGTCTTATTTTTTGTACTGTAATGTTTTCCATGTTAAGATTCCTTTGCCTGTATTTCTCTTCAAATATCTTTGGTGCTGCTCTTTTTGTATTGGTGCATTCTCCTTTGCATAAATATTACACCATATTAAATCTCTTTTTATTTCTCATGTCCACATTTCTTCAGATGTCTCCTGATCTTCTGTTTCTCCTTACTTTGGGGACTCACTCCATCATGCTGTGATGTACCCTGCATCAGACCTTCTACACCAAATCCTTCACTTCGTAGGCACTCCGTAACTCCAACTTCCATTTTTTAACTTCTGCGGTGATGGTGCTGCGGTAGCGTTCCTCTGGTAAGCAGCTGTCTTGATTCGATTCTCAGCTAGGCGTCTTCTGCGTGGGAAACATGTGTGAATGGGCGTACCTTCGTTGAAGGTTGTGTGTCAGGCCTGCAAGCCAGTACATAAAATCAACTGCCAATCATTAAGCGGACGGAGTTCCGCACAACCTAACCGGGAAAAGCCGAAAGACACAAACAAACTTTACTAATCTTCTTTTCTACATTCCCTCTTTGTGATACTTTTTACTGTGAAATTTTCCATATCCAGATGGCTTTGCCTGCATTTCTCTTTGAATATCTTTGGGGCTGCCTTCTTTATATTGATTAATTTAGCTTTCTCCTTTGCATAAATATTGCTCCATATCAAATCTATCTTTCCCATGTCCATATTTCTTTTTTATACTTTTCAAATATCTCTAGGTTTTGTTGTTTATATTTTTGCACTTCTGCAGATGCTTCTTTTTCTAAACAAATCAAAGTTTCTTGATCTATATACTGTTTTTCACAAATCTGCTGTATTAATGAACACAGATTTTCATTTGATGCTTCTGGCGGTTTTTCCTGTGGAAGTATTTTTCTTCCTCTAATTTCTCTCTTAATCGTTCTTATATCTTGTGTCTGGAAATTCTGGGCTTTTTGCATAAGTTAACAATACATAATTTCTTTCTTATCCTCAATAGTCCACTTTATCGTCTTTATGCCTCTTCTTTGGCCTATCAGTTTTTGTGATTTTTGTGGACTATTACCTTCCTTCTACAACAAGGCAGCCTTCCTCCCCTTGGGCCTGGCTTGGCCCCATTGTAGGCATGTTTCCGTATTTTGAGGATTTTACACGGTCAACTTTTTTAGTCCTGGCACCAGTGTGCCCACCAGGACTGGGCACTTTTCTATCCTGGGTCTTGTGCACTCAGCTCTCTTTTTATTTTTAACCTACTTCTGTCCATGATATATGGTATATAAATACAGTCAATATATCAGTGTCATCTTGGTGAAATTTTGTGAAAAACAAGGTCTACCTCCTGAAGGTACTCGCCAAGACTTGAGGAATAATTCAATTTCAGCAATACTACCCCTTGCTTGCTGACTTATCTCTCCATTTGGACCCCTTTACAATAACAGGAAGAAATGCTGTCTAAGAATAAGAGGGAGCAAGCCCTAAACTGGAAATACTCTCTCTTCAGCTTAAACAAGCAAATAAGACTTAAGAATTAAAGGTTAAAAATCCAAATTAGCTTCCTAAGTCAACCGTAAGGCATTCTTTAGTTACATCCATAAGCTAAAAGGAAGATCCCAGATTTGTGCCAAACTGGTAGTTGATGACACCACATATACTGAGCCTGTGGACATAGCAAACCTGTCAGCAGACAGGTTCTTTGAAAACTTCACTCCCCTGTCCCCGTGACATGTATCCCATGACATCCATAACACCTGTCCCCTTCCTTGTATCTCTAAAGAGCAGGTCATAAACATCCTCTCTAAGGCCAGAAACACAGCATCCATGAGACCTGATAACATCCCAGACTGCGTCCTACATGGGCTCCAACAAGAATTAGCAACACAATTTGGTAATCTTTTCAATCATAGTCTAAGCACCAGCTTCATCCCAGGTGAATGGAAAATGGCCACAGTTATTCCCTTGCACAAAGGTGGTGCTTCCACTGACCCTGGGAACTTTAGACCTATTCTATTAGCCTGACTAGCCTTATATGCAACACCATGGAACTTATCACCAAATATGTAGGTAATCTCCAAATACTGGTCTCTACTTAGGGTGGATTTGTCAAATGGAGATCATGCCTGTTAAACCTGGTGACCTTCTTCGAGACAGTCACCAAGGCCCTGGATGAGGGGAAATCTGTGTGTACAGCCTACCTAGACTCAGCCAAAGCTTTTGACACTATCTCCCTCTCAGGCATCATTGACAAACTCACCCAGTTAGGTATCAACCCTTATACTGTTAGACAGGTTGCTAACTGGCTCACTGATTGAACACATCTAGTCAAAATAGGGGAATCCACCTCCAACAGCAAATCTGTAACCAGTGGTGTTCCACAGGGAGCAGTTCTGGGACCTCTACTGTTTGGAATCTATTTCTTCAAAGTACAAGCAAAAACTAAAGGTCTGTGGCTGTCAAAGTTTGCTGATGACTGCAAACTGGAAGTGGTCACAGAATCTCCAAATGATGTCAACATCCTACAAGAAGGTCTCTTAAAAACAAATGATTGGTGCCAAAGTCATGGCTTTAAACTCAATGCAAAAAAATGCACTATCATCCTTTTCGGTAAGAGTGAAGTTCCTACCACATTAATAGCAACACCCTAAGTATACACTCAGTGGTGACAGACCTGGGCACACAGGTTGACCGCAACAGTACCTTTGATCACCATGTCTCCACAGTGGTAAGAAGGGCATTCTATATATCTTGTCTCAGAAATAAAGGCATTACCTACAGGAAAAAATAACTTATGTTATGTTCTCCTATCTCGCCTTCATTCTTACATGTGGGTTCTCGGCTGATTACAAAAGCTCGAAGTCTCTAAGTTGGCTCGAGGCAAGGTAGGTATACCACAATGCAGTGGGATCAATACCCAGATCTCATTTGCCGCTTTACGAGTTCAGAAGTGCTCTTCTTGGCCTTGGCTAAAAAAACTTTTCATCTGTGTTTTTTCTTGCATTATAATTAGTATAGTTGAATTTAGTTAGAAAATACTTAGTATATAGTTAGAATACTAGTCTTACACAGTAGTGAATATTGGGTGTTTAATAGTTTTGCTGTTTTGTCAGCAGTTTGGCAGCCGTTTTTCAGCAGGCCTGTACGTGTTTTTGGTATCCCGAGGTGGCAGTTTAGATTTTTTCTTGTTGAGCCTTTTATCGGCTGTTTATTAACTTAGAGAGTCTTTGCTATTAAGGTCTTTCTAATTTTAGTCCATTTTCTGACTGATAGTGGGATTTCCCTACATGTGTGTATATTGGTGTTTAAGCATAGGTAGCTTAGCTAACTGTTTTTCTCGTGTGGTGTGTTTCTTTATATAACAAAATCCATTTTTTTATTAGACGGCTTTTCTAGTTGTGTGTTCTTCCCTTGTTTCTCATTGGGCTAGGCCCGTTTAAGTTAGAGGACCTAGTCCTCTTATTATACTGTTGTTTTCTTTTCTGCTTTAGCAGGGCTAGGAGCATTTGAGTAACAGGATCTAGTCCTCTCCTACTGTTACTTCTCCTTTTGTGTGTTGTGTCATTATAGTCCCTTTGGTTGAGGTCCGTTTAAGTTAGAGGACCTAAATAATTCCCCTTCTACTGTTTTTCTGTGACATCTGCTGATAGTTAGAGTTGTCTAGTATGTTTAAAGACAAAGAAAAGGATCATAAACCTTCGGGTTTTAAGAAGTGCCAAAAATGTAATCAAAAAATGTCCATTACTGACAGGCATACTGTATACGTCTACTGTTTAGGGGCCATTCACTTACAAGAGAGCTGTACTTTTTGTCATGCTTTTAGCTCTAGAGTCCTTCAAGAAAGGAAAAACAAGCTTATTTTGAAAGGTCTCCTAAAACCGTCTTTGGAGGAAGCTTTAGGTAGTTCTTCATCCTCTCAATCAGCAAAGTCTTCCTCTAGTCAAAAAGAAAAGACTGCTACGAGGCCATCTCTAGTGTCCTCAGAAAGATTTGGACCTCCTGAAAAAATATCTAAAACTCTTAAGACTTCCATCCCATCAGGTCCACTGCCTTCGGAGTCAACTGAGGTTACTACCACTAATGAGCCTACATCAGCCCCAAGAACTTCGGAGCCGAAAAAAGGTCTTTCAACTCAGAGCCGGTCTACAGACATTCCTCCGGTCTCCCCTACCTTGAGATCTCCTATTTTACAGAGATCTCACTCACCAGTCCTTTCCTCTAGGTCCTCTAGGAGCAAACTATTGGATGAAGATGTGGAGAGGGTGGTGCACAGACTTTTGAAGTCACCGGGCTGGCAAATTTGCTCTCGGCTCCTGCCCAGTTGGTTTTGGAGCCGTCCGAACCGTTTACATCCACTACTGTTCCTCCTCCGAGCCATACAGGTCTGTTGGAGCCTTAACATACAGTAACGCTTGTAGTAGAACCTTCAGCTCCAGCACCCCATGAGGCCTTACTGGATCCAATATCTGCTCCAACACTCTTGGTGCCATCCGCAGTGTCTAGGAGCGGAAGTTCACCAGTCGGCCCTGAGGGAGATTCTTGGACCAAAGCCTCTTCAGTTCCGAGTCTACCTCTTGGTGCATCGGCTCAGCTGAGCTCAGTTCCTACAATGGCTTTGGAGCCAATTTCCCTGGAACAGAGGGCTACCTTTGCTTCTTCAGAACCAGTGGTATCCTCAGAATCGGGGGAGTCTGCCTTCGAAATGATGAGGACCGTGTTTGTCCAAATCTACAGCTCTATGCAAGGACGCTGAATTTTTTACCCCAAAAGTACAGGCCTCTTTCTTGGTGCCACCTTATCCAGGACAGCAGAGATCTGCAGCCTCAGGAATACCCCCTAAGTGGTCCCCATTCTTCAGAGGCCTCCCCAGAATACCCTTCTGAGGAGCCTCCTCGGAAGAAAACATGCAAGAAGAAGCATGTAGACCCCCCTGATGAGTCTGTCACCTCTGACACTGACCTCGAGGAGTCAGAAGGGTCCCCATGGTCATCCTCTGATATCTCCTTTGCAGATATCCTTGAGATCCTAAAACAGGGAGGTGAGTGGGCTACCATCACCCCTTCTGATGAGGTGTCTGTGTACCTGAAGGCTTTCGGATCTCAACCTTCAGCCTCGAGTGTCTCCGCCTTTCAATGAGCTCATGGACTTGGTCAGTCGAAAGGCGTGGGAATCACCTGACACCATGGAGCCAGTCCCTAGGAGGCTAAACAAACTTCTGTCAGCCCTCAAGGAAAAGGATTTCTTGGCAAAAGGTGTGCCAGTAGATGTTATGGTGGTGGCAGCAGCCACCAAGAAGGAGCTTGCAGAGACATCCTCATCTGCCCATCCACCGAACAAAGAGTCTCGACAGATATGGGATCACTGAATTATCTTACCCATTTTACAAGGCTTCAGAGAGATCTCCTGAAGGCACTAGGAGATACTCCACAAGGTAATTCAACTACGGGGGTACCAGAAAAGGTTACCGCTCAGTTATCCACCTTAAACTCCATAGTGAATTCCTCCATGAGCCTGATATCATACGCAGCAGATGGAGCAAGTAGGGCAGCGGGTTCAGGAGTTTCCCTGAGGAGACACTCCTGGATGCACTTGTGTAACTTTGCAGAACCCTTTAGGTCCATCTTCACAAATGCCCCCTTTGATGGTCACTCACTGTTTGGACCAAATGTTAAGGATACAGTCACCAGATGCGAGCAGGAAGGGAAAACTCTCTCTGCCGTTGGAGTAAGTTTTTCCTTCTCTTCAAGACCCTGTCCTAAAGGGCAGAAAGGTGGGAAGATGTGGTTCAAGAAATCCCACAGATTTTTCTCAGACGCACAAGGTGATTCCTTTCCCAGGGGAAGAAGGGGGAGGAAATAATGGTAGATGTCATCCTAGAGGCAGAGGGGGTGCACAGAACCAGGGCAACCGTGATTCTTTTTGCGGATGTCCCTATCAGCACACTCCTGAAAGGAGGCCTGACTGTGCTACTCTAGAACTTATTGTTTATCGTTGTACCCAGTAGCCTGGCACATCACAAAAGACAAATGGGTACAAAATTTAATATCTAGAGGATACTCCATACCCTTTTCCTACCCCCCCCTCCTTGAACCAGGAAAATCCCAGATGTTTCATCCAATCACAGGGATCAAGCAACCATAGAGATCCAAAAGTTGCTAAACAAGAAAGTCATCCAAACCATCCTCACAGACCAGATAGGATTCGGAACTTACTCAAGATTCTTTTTAGTACCAAAAAGAACAAGGGACTGGAGGTCCATACTGGATCTCAGCAAACTAAACGAATCAGTAAAGAAGTCCAAATTCTGAATGGTGACACTGCAGTCTATACTCCCCTTTTTAGGAAAGACAACTAGATAGGCTTGATAGACCTCCAAGATGCGTACTACCACATAATAATGGACAGAGCATCGTCGAGTCACTTAACTCATTGGATTGAATCCAACAACGAAGATCCTTCTTGCTCTGCATTTTCGTGCTCTGCCCTTTGGTCTCACTACAGCCCCCAGAATGTTCACCAAATGCATGGCAGCAGTAACGGCTCACTTGAGACGGTCTTGGATTCAGAGTGTTTCCATACCTGGACAACTGGCTCCTGACTGCCACCACCAAGCATCTACTTCAACAGCCCAGAGACATTACCCTACAAATTTGTGCTTAGTTAGGAATTACAATAAACTTGCAAAAATCTGCCTACCTTTATAGGTGCAGAAATAGACACCGTTTCAATGATGGCACACCTTCCCACCAACAGAAATGCAAATTTTAAAACAGATATTGCTTCTTCTTCCCAAACACAAGGTTAAGGCAAAGATAATGCTCAAACTACTGGGAACAATGGCCTCAACCAGAACCCTTGTTCCCTTAGCCAGGATGCACATGAGAATCCTACAGTGGTTACTCTTCTCCCAGTGGTTGCTTCAGGAACTTCCTCTGTCTCACCCAATCATAATAACAGAAACTTGCAAGGATCTTCGTTGGTGGATTCAGTCCAACGAGTTAACCATCGGGAGACCATTCGTTCCACATTAACCTGTTGCTACTGTGACCACGGATGCTTCCCAAATAGGGGGGGGGGGCATTACCTGGGAAAGACAATCCAAGACATATGGCAAGAACACAAGGCCCATTTGCAAATCAATGTTCCAGAGATGAGAGCAGTACTTCTGATGTTGTAAGCACTCCTCAACTCTCTTCCTCTAGGGATGACTGCTATCCAGTCAGACATGTCAGTGGTATGGTATATAAACAAACAGGGGGGAAGCAAATCATACCCACTCTTTTGAGAGGCTCTAAGGGTTTGGCAGTGGGCAATATCTTCCCAACGCTTTCTAGTCACAATGCACATCCGGGAAAGTCCAATGTGATAGCCGACAAGCTCAGCAGGGCAATTTAGATGCCTCATGAGGGGTCTCTGAATGAGAACATAGCGGAAGAGATCTTCTGCAAATGAGGCCAGTCTTGCTGCAATATTTTTGCCACCCCTATGAACACCAAATGCAGCAGCTACTTTGCCCTAACCCCACGCCATCCGGGGGAAGACACCCATAGACGCACTTGTTTACAATTGGCCCTCAGGACTTCTTTTATGCTTTTCCACCGTTTTCCCTCATATCGAAAGTCATTCAGAAAGCAAAATCCTTGGGAAGGAAGATAATTCTCATTGCTCCATATTGGCCTCGTCTGATTTGGTTCCCCTTTCTTGGGCCTCATCTACTGGAGAATCCATGGATTCCGGACCCAGTTCCAGACCTGTTGACACATGTCAGGAACGCTGCATCCCTCTCTCCACATCCTCAACTTGACAGCTTGGCTGCTCCACTTCCAACCTTAGTCAGGCTTCAGGATTTCACTCCAGCAGTAAAACTCATCTTGATATCCTCTCATAAGGTTTCTACCAGAAAACGATATACTAATAAACGGAAAAGATTTTCTTTTTGGGTGCAGACGAGAAACAGACCCCTTCACTGCGCCAATTTCTTCAATTTTGGATTTCCTTTCTGAACTCTTCCAACGAGGCTCAGCCGCTGCCACAATTAAAGTCCAGCTAGCAGCTATCTCTAATTTCCACTTAGGAAAGCATACTCCTAACTTGATGGCACATAGACTGTGTAAAGCTTTTTGAAAGGCACTTCCTTATGGAGACCTACATTTAAGGAAACTGTCCCTCCTTGGGACTTAAACTTTGTCCTATCGCACTTAATCTCACCACCCTTTGAACCTTCATCCACTTGTGATCTAAAGTTCCTCTCTTGGAAAACGATTTTCTGGTTGCCATAACCTCAGCTAGAAGAGTTTCAGAGCTACAAGCGCTTTCAGTCAAACCACCTTATTTGATCTTCCATAAAGACTGGGTTTCAGTTCAAACTAACTCATCCTTTGTCCCTAAGATTTGCTCCCAATCCAATATTAACCAATCAATTGAACTTCAATGTTTTTCCCTAACCATACCAACAAGGCAGAATACAGACCACCAACTTGATGTGCACATGCAACTGAGGTTCTATCTCCACAGAAAGTACAGTTGTGTACCTACCATAAATGTAGATGTTCGAGTGTATTCACTGTTGCAGTCATTACTCTTGGGTTATCCTGCTGGCAGGCTACCCGCAGTCAGCCTGAATTCCAAAGTCCTGGTCCGGCGTAGGTTGTTGTCGCCTCTTCCCTGACGTCAGTGCACCAGGGGTAAAAAAGATGCAGCCGACGCCATTTTCTTCAGTTTTTCTTGCCCCAGATGTCAGGTGCCCTCAAAAGGGTAGGCTAAATAAATTATGCCAATAAACATGCATGCACTAAAGTAAACATTTCCTTCATCTACAAGCAAATACACCACATAGTTTGTATAGAATAGAGAAGTACAGATAAGGCCCAGCAAAAGAAAGGGGGATGGTGGAAGGGTAACCCGGACTGCAACAGTGAATACACTTGAACATCTACATTTATGGTAGGTACACAACTGCACTGTGTTTATCGTGTTTCACTGTTGCAGTCATTACTCTTGGGTTGAATCCCAAAGCTGAGGATGGGTGGCTGGGCTAAAGAGAATTAGGAGAGGCTATGAGGCCCTGCAGAACTGTAGTGGCAAAGCCTGCTCTGGATTTAGAGTAGAGAGCTAAGTGGTAGTGCTTTGTAAAAGTGTGCAATGAACTCCAAGTTGCAGCCTCTAAGATGTCTTTGGTTGATACTCCTCTGAGGAAGGCTGCTGCTCTGGTTGAATGTGGCCTAATGCCCTTAGGCACTGATTTGCCATGCTGTGAGTAGCAGAAATGAATGCAATGGCCTATCCATTTTGAAATAGTCTGTTTTGAGATAGCCTTTCCTTGTGATCCTGCAGCATATGCCACTAAAAGTTGCTCAGTCTTTCTGAAAGCTTTAGTGTCCAAGCAGAAGCGTTGCTGTCTGTGTATGTCCAAAGAATGCAGAAGTCTCTCACCCTTGTTCTGTGGGTTTGGATAAAAGGTAGGCAAGTGCATGGCTTGGTTAAGGGCCACACTGGACACCACCTTAGGCATAAATGTCGGGTTCGTCCTCAGAGAAACCCTGTCTGGATGGAAAATGATAAAAGGTTCCACAGCCATGAGTGCCTGTAACTCCGAGACTCGTCTTGCAGAGGTTATTGCTAGGAGCAGAGCTGTTTTCCAGGATAAAAATTTTATATCAGCAGTTGAGGCTGGCTCAAAAGGAGACCGTGTGAGTTTTTCCAAGACATAATTGAGGTCCCATGCAGGTATTGGTGCTCTCCTTGGAGGTCTTATGTTTTTGGCCCCTCTGAGGTACTGCCTTATTAAAGGGTGAGAAAAGATAGGTGGTTCCGTATTGTAATGGGCTGAAATGGCAGAGGCATGAATCTTAACTGATGAAAAGGATAGGCCTTTGTCCAGCATCTCACTTAAGTATTGTAAAATCTGAGGAATGTTTGGTACAAACGTGTCAATTCCTTGTGCCTGGTTCCAAGCACAGAATCTCTTCCATTTTTCTAGATAAGATTTTCTGGTACTAGGCCTCCTGGCCTCCAAAATAACAACCATCACAGTTTTGGAGAGAGGACTGTTCTGAATGGCTGCATTATCCACCGTGCTGCCAGATTTAAGGTCCTGAGTTGGCTGTGCAGGATCTGATTGTTTTGTTGGGTCAGTTAAGTAAAAAATATGAGGCAATATCCAGGCTGGACCTTGAGACAAGTTCCTTAGGATTGGGTACCAGTGCTGGAGTGGCCAGTCTGGGGCAATCAGTATCATTTTTGGCTTCTCTTGTCTGACCTTTAGGAGTACCTTGGGGAAGAGAGGCAGTGGAGGAAAGGCATATACTGTTAGGTTTTTCCAGCTGAAGGATAAGGCATCCACTTTCCATGCTTGTTTGTGATTAAGTCCTTGTGCAGAATCTCTGTAGTTGGCAGTTGTGAGGGGAGGCAAATAGATCTATGTCTGGGCATCCCCATTTCCTTGTTATCATGCTGAAGACTTGTGGATCCAGTTTCCACTCGTGAGGATCCATGAGGTTTCTGCTTGGTTAGTCTGCCAGAGTATTTATTTTTCCTGGCAGGAACTGTGCTTGCAGGTGAACTTGATAAGTCAAAGCTCTGTTCCACAAAGTCATGGCTTGTCTGCAGAGGGGGTAGGAATGTGTACCTCCCTGCTTGTTTATGTACCACATGACTGTAGTATTGTCCGTCTTTATCAGTAGTTGTCCTGGATGAAGTAGATCCTTGAAAGCTGTCAGGGCATTCTGAACAGCTAGCATCTCTTTTTGATTGATATGAAGATGCATCTGGCTTGCGGGCCATGTGCCCTGAATACGTTTCCCTGCCATGTGGCCCCCCCAGGCATAATCTGATGCATCCGTTGTTAGTGTCTGCCTGGCTGTGGGTAAAGTGAATGGCTGTCCCTTGTTGTGGTGTCAGGCCTGTGCTCACCATCGAAACTCCTGTTGCAGGCAGCGAATGAGGGTAATTAATGTTTCCAGGCTGTGGCAATGTTGAGTCCAAACATTTTTTAGATACCATTGTAGTTTCCTCATATGCAGTCTGGCATATGGAATTAGCAGAATGCAGGATGCCATGAAGCCCAAAGCCTGCAGAATTTTTCTTGCAGATAACTGGGTCCTTGTTGCCAACATTTTGAAGTAAGAAGTCAGCTGCCTTTGTTTGTCTGACGTGAGATAAGCCATCTGGGCAGTTGTATTTAAGCTTGCAGCCAGGAATATTATCTCTTGAGAGGGTACTAATTTTGATTTCTTTTCGTTTACTGTGTACCCTAGGCAAATTAGTAATCTTTTTACAAATGCCTCATGCTTTAGTAGAATGTCCTTGTTCTCTGCTTGAATAAGGCAGTCGTCGAAGTAAGGATATATTTGAATTCCTCCTTGTCTGCAAAATGCAATTACTGGTGCCAGGCATTTTGTGAAGACCCTGGGCGCAGTAGATAAGCCAAAGGGCAGTGCAGAGAATTGGTAGTGCATTGAGCCAGCTATGAATCTGAGGTATCTTCTGCAAGATTATCCGATTGGGACATGCAGGTATGCCTCTTTTAGGTCCAAAGTTACAAGCCAAGCCTTCTTGCCCAGCATGGGCAGTAGCTGCTGCAGACTCAACATTCTGAGTTTTGGAACGCCCAGAAATGTGTTTAGAATAGACAGGTCCAGTATTGGTCTTCAGGCTTTGTCCTTTCTGGGTACCAAGAAAAGTCTCGAGTAAAATCCTTGTCCCTGCTCTTGCTGTGGTACTCGCTGAATGGCCCTCATGTCCATGAGGGATGAAACTTGCTTTTGTGCCTCTGCCCATTGATTGTGTGGCAGGTCTGGCATTCCTTTTGCCCTTGGCAGGGTGTGAAAGTGGAACCTGTAGCCCTGAGGCACTATATTCAAGACACATTTGTCCTGGGTGATCATGTGCCAATTTTGTGAAAAAAGTGCTAGTTTTCCCCCTAAGGGGGCTGCCAAAAGATAAGTGCTTGGTTCTCGCAGAGGGAAGTCATTGGGACCGTTTCCTGCATGGCTGTGATTTGTCTTCTCCACTTTTGGAGGTAGAAGCACCCCATTGTTTAGGACTGTATGAGCCTTGGGGCTGGGATCTGCCTCTGGGGCGTCTGTATCTGCCTCTTTGTAGCCTGTCTGACACTGGAAAGGACCAATTCTTTGTAGGCCAGTTCCTGCTAAATCTGGGTGGCTGCACCTGTAAGAATTCCTTAACTGTCTGCATAGATTTCACTTTGTCCTCCATTTTATTCAACACCTCTTCTGCTTTAACACAAAACAAAGTATCATGCTGTAATGGAGCAACTAATAATTTTGCTTTAACATGATCAGGCAGATTCTGTTCCTTTAACCAAGCATGTCACCTAATGACAGAACCCATAACAGCGGCCCTGCAAGAGGCCTCCAGAGAATTAAAACCACATTGCAAAGTATGCTTTCCCACTTGTTCAGTTGCATGCAATAAATCCTGCATTTCCTTACTTATTGCACAATCAGAATTAGTCAACATTTTCTGTTTAAGCAGTGACAATAAGTATTGCTGATATTTAAGCATATGAAATTGACTATTTAAAGCCCTCACAGCCAAGGTAGCAGAAGTGTAAACCTTTTTCCCCCATCTGTCCAGTGCCCTTGAATCCCTATCAGAGGGGATAGGGTTTTTTGCAGTGGAAGCCTTGACCACTTTGGGACCCTGAGAAATAGTTTCTGGGTCAGCAGCAGGGTTTTTATAAAGAAATTTATGTGAATCTGGAACCCTGTAGTATCTGTCTGGCTTAACAGGTGCAGGGGGTAAAGAGTCAGGGGACACGCCGGACTCTGAAAATACATCATCTACAATGTCTAAAACAGGAGGGATAGCAAGAGGCCTGTGCTGAGGCAGTAAAAGAAAATCTCTAAGCCTTTTCTTAGACTCTGAGTAGTCTTGGCTCTCCCAGTGGAAGTGCTCCCTCATGGTATGCAGGGTTTCCCCAAAAGAATAATCCTCAGGAGGGGAGGCTGAAGGGATAGATTCTTCAGCATCAGAATCCTTATAGGGAGGGAGAGAATATTCTTGGTCAGAAGAGGAGTCAGAGGAAATGGAAACCTGATCTGAAGATTCATATTCTGTTTCTTGCCTAGGCCTCTTTTCAGGAGGGGGACAGGAACTCCTGATCAAAGTAATTAGGTCTTAGGCCATTTTGAGCATCTGTTTTTTAGGCATGGAGGCCTGTCCATGGGCTTGGCTGCACTTGTTTCTTTGTCTTTAGTGGTGCTTTAGTCTTTGCCTTTGAAGCTGTAGTTGGTTTTATATGTAACTGTGTAGGCCTGAAAACACCCTCTGAAGCCGATGCCTGCTCAGCGGCTCCAGACCCATCTGACGGAATATTTTCTAAGTGTCCAATACCTTGAGTATCCAGAGACCTAGTCTGCTCCACGTGGGAGTCTGAAGCGGCCCGCGGCTCTGAGGTAGCAGGCGTCAGGGGCTGTGAAAGCGCCTCACTGAGAACTGGCGAACAGGCAACTGGCTTAGAAGAAGCCTCATCAGTTTTGGACCTCGGATGCCTGTCCCTTTCCTTTCCTTGAGTTTCTTGTGAATTGTGGTAGTTGGATGGCTATCCGACAACATCGTGTAATTAAATCTTCGGCCAAAGTAATGAAATGCAAAATCGTACCGACGCTTAATAGTGCGTTGGTTAAATCTAGCACAAAATCTGCAATTAGCTACGTCATGATCAGGGCCTAGGCAAGGAATACAATAAGAATGGAAGTCCTTATGAGGTATTTGCTTCCCATAAGAAATACAATTATTAACGTTTTCTGACATCGGTCTGGAGCAAGAAAAGTTTCCCCAATGGGGTACTTAGCTTTAAATGAAAACTTTGGATCTGAAATTCGAACAGGAAAATCTCAGGAGTCGGCCGACAGGCACTTGTGAACTGCTTCTGCTTCGGGCACCGTGCGGCAAGAAAGACAAAATGGCGTCGGCTGCATCTTTTATACCCCTGGCGCACTGACGTCAGGGAAGAGGCGACAGCAACCGACGCCAGACCAGGACTTTGGAATTCAGGCTGACTGCAGGTAGCCTGCCAGCAGGATAACCCAACAGTAATGACTGCAACAGTGAAACACGATGAACATCTAAAGAATTCAATAAGTCAGATCAGTTATTCATATCCGTTTCATAGGCAAGAAAGGGTATGCCAATCTCTAAAAATCACACTATCGAATTGACTTTCTAAATGCATAACAAGGTAAGTAGCAACATCCACTGCCTTTCAAGCCAGAATTTCAATGGACAGTATTAGTGCAGCCGCGACTTGGGCAAGCCCACATACATTTACTACTCATTAGAAAGTTGATTTGACCTCCAGGGACACAGATTCCTTTGGTTCCACGGTGCTCAAAAGTGTATTCCCGTGAGCCACCAGAGAAAAAAGTTGCTAGGGACACCGTCCCACATCTAAGAATGAAGGTGAGATTGGACAACATAACATAAAGAAGTTATGTACTCACCATGATGTTCTATGTTTGTTGTCCATCTTGCCTTTCATTCTTATGAACCCACCCACCTACCCCCGTCCATATAGTCCTAGAGGACCTGGTAGGAAATTTTGCTCCTTCCTTATGTTGGAGACCTTTCATTATTGTTTCTCCTTTACCTGAAGGTACAGTATAACTATTTTCTATTACAGTTACAGCAAACAAGATCCAAGGATTGATACCACTGGATTATGGGATACCTACCTTGCCACAAGCCAATTTAGAGACTTCGAGCTTTTGTAATCAGCCTCGGCTCTGAACCCACATGTAAGAATGAAGGGCAAGATGGACAACAAACATAGAACGTCATGGTGAGTACATAACTTCTTTATAACCTCCCCATACTCTTCCCTCATTAGGCCAACAGAGTACAGCACCCCTTTTGGTATGTACCTGCAGCAAAGGAGAGACCACAAAGGTTCCTCACAAGGAAAATTCAAGGTCCTCAGCATCTGTCCTATCTGGACCATCTGAAATCACTGTCACTTTATTTTGTTTCATACAAACTACTCAGACAGCATCTCTGCCTTGCATATAAGCCCATCTCTGACCCTGTTTGTTGAAAATGCTGCATATCCACAAGTCAAATGGTGCACGGGTTACTCACTCTAAAGACCTTAACTTGGTATGTGACATTAATAGAACCTGCTTTTAGGGACAGATCCGTCTCCCAGAGAGGACTACATCTTGGGAACAGACTCTCACTTCCCAACAGAGCACCCCACTGGCCCTCTTCAAATGCAATCTGGACCGGATGGGTAACTGTAAATTCACCCTTGGGGTTCCACCTGTGATCTTCTTGGACAGAAGCAAAGTTGCTGACCTTGGAAATAAGGGTAGAACCTGGCTAGGCTTGTAAGGGCCCTAGGGCCTTTAGCCTAGTAACTTTCTATGATCCTGTGATCCTATAAAAGGAAAGAATACTTAATTATATAAAGAAATACAGCATGCAGATAGCAAAGTTGTAACTTAACACTTGGAAAAAAAGAGCATGTGAATTTGACAAGAGAATTTCAGACTGGATATTCACTGGAAAATGGGGGGAGTAGCTATACTAATTGCTAGAGGGGCTCCAATAGTGATAGATGAGGGGAAAAAATACAAAAATGGTAGAGTTGTGGTAGTAAGGAGCTACCAGCAAGGGAGGAGGATTACAATGGCATGCACTTATCTTCCACCAAAAACTGCTATTATGGAGCTTAAGACATTTTTGGGTGAAATAATCAGCTTTCAACAGGGATTATCATTTACAGATAAGGACATGAATTTGATTGCAATAGTGCTGATATAATCAAGACCTGTAAACCTACAGTGTGCCATGTATATACACATACTGTTTGTTTTTCTTCTACTCTTTCTGGTGCAATTTGGATATATTGTATAACACACAGACCTGTAAGCCAAGAGTGTAGCGCACGTGCACGCATACTATTTGTCTTTTACCCTGTCTTTGATGCAATTTCAGCTACTTTGTTGAGTAATTCCATTAGTAGCTAATCTATCTCAAAGGAAATGCACTAGCACACGTATTTTCTATAAACTCATACAGCCACTTATATTTTATGTCCTGCTACTGACATTTTAAACAAGTTTGTCCGCCATAATCTAGTTTTTATCTACAAATGAGCCTATACATAACTGCGCACAACCTCTTAAATTATATCTAGATTGTTCTCTGTAATCTTGTTATTCGTCTAACAAACAGAAAAGACTTAAGCGAACATCAACATAAAACGGCCATCTCCCAGACAGGGTTGCTTAATGCTGTGACGCCACTGCTACTACTCTGATACCAAATGCTAAAAGTGAAAGCATTTTGTTAAACTGCCTACACTTTGAATGGTTCTGTTACACCTACTGTACACCTCCTCTACACCTCTACTAGTCTTCCCATTCTCACACTCTTGCACCTCAATCACCCTAACAAAACAGCATTTGTCTACTAAGTGCTCCCTCTAATTACTTCACAACCTTTTCTCTCTAGAGCCTGCTATTTGTCCTCGGGTACTCCCTATCTAAAGGCATTACAACAAGGACCCGCCTCCTTACTGAAAGGCTACCTCCACCCCAGGAAATCTGCAGCACAGCTCCCAGAGCGTTCTCTCGTGCAAAAACCTTAATCTGACTAAGCAAAAGAACTGCAGCATGTATGTTGAAATATTTACAGGTTTTATCTCTGTTTAAGCATCCAAACCTGTCTTTTACTCACAGCGTACACGGTAGCAGCCTACAGCAACCCCCAATCCCCCTCATCTCTCTGCCTTTCAGCGTATACTTTTTCACCCTCTCTAGCTGCTCCACGCAGAGTAACTACATTATAATCTTACATTTTGCCATTAGGTGGAAGCAGTACTCCATTTTTAACTACCATTCCCTATACCTAAACTCCCTTTCCAGTGACAACTCTTGCTATAGCATTTAGTTTTATCCTTGCTACAGCATTTTAGATAATTTTACTCTTTTCATAGCTTATCTGTCCTTCACCCTACTTGGAAGTTTTCACAGGTCTATATTACAAGACCGAAACAGCAGAACCGCGAACACCTAAAGAGCGGAAAAAAAAAAACAGAACCTCGAAGTGCTGTTCGCCACATCGCGGTACAGTGAAGATTGGAATAGTTACCCTTTCCTCAATGTAGTGCAATCTTGGAGTTGGAATATATATTTAGCTGGGGGTGTGGGGGGTGCAGCCCCCCACAATAGCAAGTTCGAGGTTCTGTTTCTTTCGCTCTTTAGGCGTTCACGGTTTTGATTTTTCGGTCTTTTAATATAGACCCGTTTTCACTTGCCTAATTGTCCAGCTGCACAATCCCATCTCCTATCAGCCATCTTCACTGATTGTTTTTTTTTCTCACAGAATCTCACTCCTGCTTGGTTCTGCCCACTCCGCTCCCCTATCCTGCCCCCATTTACAACCCGCCTCCACTACCTGTACATTTATAGCTAACCAGGCTCCTCCCTCTGCACACACCCCTTCCAATCACAGATAACCTCCAGCAAACTCCACCCATCTCCATTCTAATTACTAACACCACACACCCAAACAACAATGCCCACCTTTTTCTCACAAACTATTATACAAACCATCCTACTAATCTCCCTCACCCATCTTACCCATAGGGTTGCCACCTTTTCAAATGCCCAAAGTGGGACATTTTTGGTACAAACGTCAGATTTTGCAGGTCGAAACATACCCACAGCCAGTACAAAGGACAGAACCTCACTTTTTTGCCTAAATAAAAGCTTATTCTTGTAGCATTTTATTTACTTATTCTGTTTCTTATAACATTTAGGTGTTTCAGATACAGAATAACTGTTTTATGCAACTATTACATAAAATATAGGAAATAATTTTGTCCTAAAATCTCAGGACATTTGCCATTTTTACAATTTTTTTGCAGGACACAACTGCCCAAAGAGGGACTGTCCCTCGCAAAGTGGGATAGGTGGTAACCCTACTTTCCCAGCTTACACATCTCGCTAACACACACCTACACCATAACTCACAAGGCACGACCTCACAACTCCCAAACACATATTCACAAAATCTCCCCTGAACTCTATTCTTCCAACCCATCCCTTATGTTCAAACCCACAATACACCCCACCCCTACCTCCCTATTCTACATTCTAACTAAAAAAAAACTCTTCCCCCTCACAGCCCTACTTTCACTATCCCCCTTACATCACCTCAGTCAACTCCTCCTCCACATCTCCCTCTCACTCTCAGGTGACATCCACCCTAACCCTGGACCCAACCCTAATGTAAATCTCACAAACCAAACCCCAAAACCCCAAATCCATCCGCCTCGCCACCCTTAATGCACAAAGCCTCATAAAATTCCCAAGCTCCATGTCTGGCTCTCTCACAACCAACCCGATATAACCGCAATCTCTGAGACCTGGCTTAAACCCTCCAGCAAAAACAACGAGATCCTCCCTCCAGGCTACCACATCCTACACAATGACAGACCTCAGAGAAAAGGAGCGGAGTAGCTCTTATCTACCCTCCATTCATACCCTTACTCCTTACACAAACCCCATTCCAATCTTTGCCAACTCTGAAATGACAGCAGGCTTTTTAAAACTTAACGTCAAATCTATCTGCATCTGTTCCATCTACATCCCACTAGGAGACAATATCAAAACACTAGAAAACATCCTCTCTTGGTTTAGCTCCAATATCAAAAATGAAACCTATATCCTAGGTGATATGAACATTAACTGAGCCTCTTTTAACTCTGACGCCCCATCTCATTCAATCTATACAACTTCACCCAACTCCTAAACCTTCCAACCAGGCCAAATAAAGACGGTACCTCTGGTTCCATCATAGATTGGATACCAACAACCCACCTGAACCTTACCTCAAATGCCGGAATACTACCAGACCCTCCCGGTGACCATCTTCCAGCCTTCATAGATCACCTACCCTCTCACGCAGAAAAGCACCACCAATACACCGAAACCCGCAACCTAGCCTCCTTCAACCCTGAAATCTTCTCAGACTGCCTCAAGCACACTGACTGGTCACCCCTCAAAACCCTTCTACTAGACAGTGCTGTATCTTATTTCAACAAAACCTTCCTTGCCCTACTAAATAAACTAGCTCCCCTTAGAACCAAACAAATCAAAACTAATCCCTGCCCCTGGCTATCCCATGAAACTAAACATATTATGCATCAACGAGACAAAAAGTGGAAACAGTACCAAAAACAAAAACATAAAAAAAACTACCTCCTAAAATTTAAGCAATTTTATATAACCTAGCCAAAAAGCTAATAACAAAACATCGCAAAACCTACTACTGCAAACTCCAATCCATGCAGTCAACCAACCCTAAAAAACTTTGGAATTCCATTTCCTCCATTCTGACCCCCGGTAGTAAAGACAACCCTTGCCCAGATCCTAACCTTACCAGCCTTGAACTGGCCACTAAATTCAACTCCTCCTTTACTGACTGCAGAGCAAAACTATCCTCCTCCTTCCCTGACCCCCCCAAAGTACAGTTTTGTACCTACCATAAATGTAGATGTTCGAGTGTTCACACTGCTGCAGTCATCACACTTGGGTTATCCTGCCGTCAGGCGGTCCCGTAATCGGCCAGAGTTCCAAAGTCTTGGTCCGGCGTCGGTTGCTGTCACTTCTTCCCTGATGTCAGTGCGCCAGGAGTATACAAGATGCATCCAACGACATTTTCTTCAGTTTTTCTTGCCCCAGATGTCAGGTACCCCCTAGTAGGTAGGCAATACATATTGCTAATCAGAAATATATATATATAAAATAAAAACAATACCTTCAGTTACAAGCAAATATACCACACAGGTTGTATAGGATAGAAAGGCATAGGAAAGTCCAGCTAGTTCAGAGGGGATGGAGGGAGGGTAACCTGGACTGCAGCAGTGTGAACACTCGAACATCTACATTTATGGTGGGTACAAAACTGTACTATGTTCATCGTGTTACACTGCTGCAGTCATTACACTTTGGTAGAATCCCAAAGCTAAGGTTGGGTGGCTGGTCTATAAAGAGTTAGGATCGGCTATGAGGCTCAGCAGAATTGCAGTGGCAAACCCTGCTCTGGATTTAGAGTAAAGAGGCAGGTGGTAATGCTTGGTAAAGGTGTGCACTGAACTCCAAGTTGCAGCCTCCAAAATTTCCTTGGTAGGTACTCATCTGAGAAAGGCTGTTGAAGTGACTGTTGCCCTGGTGGAATGTGGCCTAATGTTATTTGGGACTGATTTTCCATGCTGTGTGTAGCAGTACAGAATACAGTGTCCTATCCATTTGGATATAGTCTGCTTTGAGATAGCCTTGCCCTGTGATCCTGCAGCATATGCTACAAACAGTTGCTCGGTTTTCCTGAAAGGTTTTGTTTTGTCCAAGTAGAAGCGTAGCTGCCTGTGTATGTCCAAAGAATACAGAAGTTTCTCCCCTTTATTCTGGGGGGTTTGGATAAAAAGTTGGCAAATGGATGGTTTGGTTAAGAGCCACACTAGATACCACCTTTGGCATACAGGTAGGGTTTGTCCTTAAAGATACCCTGTCCTGATAAAAAATTATAAAAGGTTCCACTGCCATTAATGCCTGTAGCTCTGAGACTCTTTGTGCTGAAGTTACTGCCAGGAGCAGAGCTGTTTTCCATGATAAAAATTTTAGATTGGCTGTATTGGCTGGCTCAAAAGGTGGTAGGGTCAGTTTTTCCAAAACAAAATTGAGGTCCCAAGTTGGTGTTGGTGCTCGCTGGGGGCGGTCTTATGTTTTTAGACTCTCTGAGGTACTGCTTTAGCAAGGGATGAGAGAATAAAGGAGGATCCGTGTTGTAATGTGCTGAAATGGCAGAGGCGTGGATCTTAATTGATGAGAAGGATAGGCCTCTGTCCAGCATCTCACTTAAGTACTGTAAAATCTGAGGAATGTTTGGAACAAGAGAATCAAGGCTTTGAACCTGGTTCCAGGCGCAGAATCTTTTCCATTTTTCTGAGTAAGCTTTCCTGGTGCTAGGCCTCCTGGCCTCCAAAATGACATCCATAACAGCTTTAGAGAGAGGTGTTGCCTGTTTGACAAATGTATCTGCCATGCAGCCAGGTTTAGGGTTTTGAGCTGACCGTTTCGTTGAGTCAGAAGGTGTGGAATTTGAGGCAAAATCCATGGTGGGCCTTGAGCCAAGTTCCTTAAGATTGGGTACCAGTGCTGATGTGGCCAGTCTGGAGCAATCAGGATCATCTGTGGTTTTTCTATTCTGGCTTTTAGGAGTACCTTTGAAAGGAGAGGCAGTGGCGGGAAGGCATAAACTTTTAGGTTTTTCCAGCTGAACAAAAGAGCATCCACTTTCCATGCTTGTTTGTGACAAGTCCTTGTGCAGAATTTTTGTAGTTGGCAATTCAGAGGGGAGGCAAAAAGATCTATGTCTGGGCATCCCCATTTTTGCGTTACCATGCTGAAGATTTGTGGATTCAATTTCCATTCGTGAGGGTCCATGATATTTCTGCTTAGATCTTCTGCCGGAGTATTTTTCTTTCCTGGCAGAAATTGTGCTTGCAGGTGAACTTGATACGTTAGAGCTGTGTTCCACAAGGTCATGGCTTGCCTGCATAGGGGATAAGAATGAGTGCCCCCTTGCTTGTTTATGTACCACATTACTGTGGTGTTGTCTGTCTTTAGTAATAATTGTCCTGGATGAAGAAGGTCCTTGAAAGCTGTTAGGGCATTTTGAACAGCCAACATCTCTTTCTGATTGATGTGAAGATGCATCTGGTCTGTGGTCCACTTACCCTGAATGCATTTTCCTGCCATGTGTACTCCCCAGGCGTAATCCGAAGCATCTGTTGTTAGAGTTTGCCTGGCTGTGGGTTGGGTAAAAGGCTGACCCTTGTTTAGGTGACATGCCTGTGCCCACCATCGAAACTCCTGTTGTAGGCAGGGAATCATTGGTATTACTGCTTCTAAACTGTGACAGTGTTGAGTCCAAACACTTTTTAGGTACCATTGTAATTTCCTCATATGCAGTCTGGCATATGGTATTAGTAGTATGCAGGATGCCATGAATCCCAGGGCCTGCAGAATTTTTCTTGCAGGGAGATTGGACTTTTTTGCCAGTAATTGAAAATATTGAGTTAGTTGAACTTGTTTGTCTGGCGTGAGGTAGGCCATCTGGGCCGTTGTATTTAAGCTGGCACCCAGGAATATAATCTGTTGCAAGGGCACTAGTTTTGACTTCTTTTCCTTTACTGTGTACCCTAGAGAAATTAGCAACCTTTTTACAAACGCCAGATGCTGTAGAAGAATGTTCTTTGTCTCTGCTTGAATGAGGCAGTCGTCCAGGTATGGATATATTTGAATTCCGTTTTGTCTGCAAAATGCAATTACTAGTGCCAGGCACTTTGTGAAGACCCTGGGCGCAGTAGATAAGCCAAAGGGCAGTGCAGAAAATTGGTAGTGCATTGTACCAGCTTTGAATCTGAGGTATCTTCTGCAATTTTGTCTGATAGGGACATGCAGGTATGACTCTTTGAGGTCCAGAGTAACAAGCCAAGCCTCCTTGTCCAGCATGGGTAGAAGCTGCTGTAATGTCAACATTTTGAATTTCGGAATATCCAGGTAAGTATTCAGAACTGAAAGGTCTAGTATGGGCCTCCAGGCCTTGTCCTTTCTGGGGACCAGGAGGAGTCTTGAGTAAAATCCTTGTCCTTGTTCCTGTTGTGGTACCTTTTGAATAGCTCTCATGTCCACGAGGGCTGAAATTTGTTTTTGTGCCTCTGCCCATTGATTTTGTGGCAGGTCTGGCATTCTTTTTAGCCTTGGTAAAGTATGAAAGTGGAACCTGTAACCTTGAGACACAATATTCAGAACCCATTTGTCTTGGGTGATTGTTTGCCAGTTTTGAGATAAAAGTGCTAGTTTTCCCCCTAAGGGGGCTTCCAAAAGGGACATGCTTGGTGTGTGAAGGGGAAAATCATTGTGACTGTTTCCTGCAAGGTTGTGACTTGTCCTCATCTCCTTTTGGGGTTGAAGTGCCCCACTATCGTCTGTTTGAGGCTTGGGGTTGAAATCTGCCTCTTGGGCGTCTGTATCTGCCTCTCTGTGGCCTGTCTGACACTGGAAAGGACCAATTCTTTGTTGGCCAATTTCTGCTAAAGCGAGGTGGATGTACCTGTAAGAAATCCTTGACTGTTTGCATAGATTTAGCTTTATCCTCCATTTTCTTTAACACCTCTTCTGCCTTAACCAAACAAGGTATTACACTGTAAAGGAGCATCCAATAATTTTGCCTTAACATGATCAGGTAAACTCTGTTCTTTTAACCAAGCATGTCTTCGAATCACAAAACCTGTAAATGCAGCTCTACAAGAGGCCTCCAAAGAATCAAAACCACATTGCAGAGTATGTTTTCCCACCTGTTCAACTGCATGCAATAAATCCTGCATTTCTTTACAATCAGGAGCTTCTGAGCTTGCAAGCATTTTCTGTTTTAACTGAGCCATTAAATATTGTGGTACTTAAGCATGTGAAACTGGCAATTTAAAGCTCTTACTGCTAAAGTTGCAGAAGTGTACACTTTTTCTTCCCCCATCTATCCAAAGCTCTGGAATCTCTGTCAGAGGGTACTGTATTTTTTTGCAATGGAAGCCTTAACCCCTTTTGGACCCTGGGAAATGGTTTCTGGATCAGCAGAAGGGTTTTTGTAAAGAAACTTGTGAGAGTCAGGGACTCTATAATACCTATCTGGCTTGGCTGGAGCAGGGGGCAAAGAATCAGGAGATAGGCTGGATTCAGAGAACACATCTTCCACAATATCTAGCACAGGCGGAATAGCCAGGGGCCTGTGCTGAGGCAATAAAAGGAAATCCCTGAGCCTTTTCTTGGATTCTGAGTAATCCTGACATTCCCAATGGAAATGCTCCCTCATGGTATGTAAAGTTTCCCCAAAAGAATAATTCTCAGGAGGAGAGGCTGAAGGGATAGATTCTTCAGCATCAGAGTCCTCATACGGGGGTAGAGAGTATCCCTGGTCTGAAGAGGAAATCAGAGGAAATGGAAACCTGATCAGAGGAATCATAGTCTGTATCCTGCCTAGTTTTCTCAGGAGGGGGAGGGGAACCCCGGATTAGAGTAATGAGGTCTTAGGCCATTTTAATCATCTGTTTCTTAGGCATGGAGGACTGTCCAGGAGAATGTTGTACTTGTTTCTTTGTCTTTAATGGTACCTTTGTCTTGGCTGTTGTTTTAATGGTAAGTTGTGAAGGTCTGAAAACACCCTCAGACGCCGATCCCTGCTCAGCGGCTCCGGACCCAACTGAGGGATTAGTTTCTGTAGGCCCAATACCTTGAGTTTCCAGAGGCCTAGATGTCTCCACGTGGGAGTCGGAAGCGGCCTGTGGCTCTGAGGTTGCAGGTGTCAGGGGCTGCGAAAGCGCCTCACTGAGAACCGGCGACTGGCCTAGAAGAGGTTTCGTCATCGGTTTTGGACCTCGGATGTCTGTCTATCCTTGTCTTTGCGTTTTTTCGGTATTGAGGTCGTCGGTTGATCCAACGGCATAGTATAATTGAACCTTCGGCCAAAGTAGTGCAAAGCAAAATCAAACGCCTTTTATAGTGCGTTTGTTAAATCTAGCACAAAACCGACTAGTGACGTCGTGATCAGGGCCTAGGCATGGAATACAGTAAGAGTGGAAGTCCTTATGAGGTATTTGCTTCCCACAAGAAATACAATTATTAACTTTATCGGTCTGAGGCAAGAAAAAAGTTTCCCCAACGGGGTACTTAGCTTTATTGAAGACTTCGGATCTGAAATTCGACTTCGAAAATCTCAGGAGTTGGCCGACCGGCACTTGAGAACTGCTTCTGCTTCGGGCACCGCGCGGTAAGAAAGACTGAAGAAAATGGTGTCGGATGCATCTTACATACCCCTGGCGCACTGACGTCAGGGAAGAAGCGACAGCAACCGATGCCGGACCAAGACTTTGGAACTCTGGCCGACTACAGGACAGCCTGACGGCAGGATAACCCAAGCGCAATGACTGCAGCAGTGTAACACAAAGAACATCACCACCCTCTCCTGCCCCTCACCCCCACAATCAAACCCCCCCATTCAGCCTAAAATCCATCCCCACAAATGTAACAAAAAGACTGCACATCAAGCTAAAACCATGTCGCAACACACCAGACAACCTACCACCGACCTTCCTCAAGCTATCTACTGAAACCATAGCCTATCCCACATCTATTCTTATAAATAGATCCATACAAGAATCCTACATCCCAACTATTTGGAGGCATGTTTTCATCATCCCTCTCCACAAAGGTGGTAAAAACAGACAACCAATTTCAGACCCATAGCAATACTCTCTCCTCTTTCTAAGATACTCGAAAAGACTACCCACTCACAACATATGCTATACCTAACCCTACACAAACTCCTCTGCCCTACTCAACATGGCTTTCACCCAGGCCATAGCACCATGACCACCCTCCTATCCTTTCTTGAAACCATCAACCTAGCATGCGACAATGGGAAATATGTATCATCACTGTTTCTAGACCTCTCAACGCATTTGACACCATCTCCCACTCCTTACCCCTGTCCCAGCTCTCATACTTAAATCTCTCTTCCTCTACCTTAGCCTGGTTATCCAGCTACCTATCCCATCACCAACAAGCTGTCCAATGGAAAGCATCAACCTCTCCTTTCCTACCAACACCCACAGGAGTTCCCCATAGATCTGTACTGGGCCCACTTCTCCAACATATTCATCAACAACTTCCACCACGCCATCCCCAAAGCCTCAGTTATCCAGTAAGCAGATGACTCCGCCATCATCCTCCTGCCCCTCTGAACTGCTACTAAAAACTCAATTAGCCTTCTCCAAACCTGAATCCTGGATGCAATCCAATCACCTAGCCCTAAACGCTAACAAAACAAAACTAATGATTTTTACTCCTACCAAAAACACCAATTTCAACAAAAACTTATTCTCCATTAAAAGCCAGAATAACACCCCCCCTAGAAATTGTTCCCAGTACCAAGCTACCACTGATGAAAACCTAAAAAGATGATTCCCACATTTACTCCACAATTAAGAAAACCCATCATAAAATCAGTCTCCTCTACAGACACAATCGTTACCTCAGCCCCTCCACCCGACAAACTCTCGCAACTACCTTCCTTCTCCCCTCTCTCATGTATGGCGCTCCCCTATTCTCCAACCTTAAACTTGGCCTTCGTTCCAAGCTCGAATCCTACTACCACAAAATGTGCATATTTGCAACTAATTCTAAAAACTCTTCTCATCACTGCCACTCCCTACATACCCTCCAATGGCTAGAACTCCCCAACTACCTAAAATACTTACAAGTTACCACTGCCAACAAACTTATCTTCAAACCTGCAGAATGCCCTTCATTCACCACATCACTATTACCCAACACACCCAGCCGCTCCCTCAGATCCAAGAGCCAAAACCTCCTAACAAGTGCAGAAACCCTCACATTGCCCTGGCCAGTTAGTACTAATCCTACACCACAGCCAATCCATGGAACTCTCTTCCCCCTCCACTATGCATTATATCAAGCCATAGCAACTTAAAATCCGCCCTGCACTCCCATCTGTCCTCCAAATGGGGATACCCTTCTCATGCTCCTACCTAAACATCATGCTCCTACCTAACCTAAACACTCCCCTACTCTTAAACCCATGACCCCTCTTTATAATGATGTTGGATCAGTAAACTATTCGTGCAATAGAACACCCAGTTTCCTCTGGTAATGAATTTATTCCCCATTTTCAGTGGGGTATTCTATATGGTATAACTCTATTAAATGACCTAATTCATTAAGTAACCTATGTACTATTCTTTACTAGGAATGTTTAAATAATTCTAACTTAATCTTAACAATAATCTTATCATATATGTCCTTACCTTTCCAAAGTTGCGCAAATGTCTGAAAATTGATTTCAAATTATATTTTCCTATCTAATATGTAATTTTATATTCTTCTGTAAGGAAAGTTATGCAAAAACACCTTTTGCTTATTATATATCCTTTACTACTGTAATTTTGAAAAACGTAACCTCTGTTGCCATGAATGTAACTATCTGTGGAGGCTTTTCTCCCCGGGCCTCCACTGAAAATGGAATGCTCTGACCCAGTGGACTCTCCAGGACAACAAATTCAAATAAATAGTGAGAATGTATCAGGGGAACTTGGAAAAGACAGTACAACAAAAGAGGATACATTTCTGAAAATGTTATGAAAATATTTGATATGGAAGATGTGAATTCACTAGTAGGAACTTGGACAGAATCCAAGGTATGATAACTGGGCTAGACAAGACAGAAATTACATTTCACGGGAACATGTGCATGTAACTGCAAGCTTCAACGCACATGCAATAAAGTACATTTGTGCACACTTACCATAATAAATGTAGATGTTCAAGTGTATTCACTGCTGCAGTCATTACATTTGGGTAATCTGCTTTCAGGTTGCCCTCAGCAGGCCTGATTAACAAAGTCTTGGGTCCTGCATCGGTTGCTGTCCCTTCTTCCACGACGTCAGGTCATCAGGGGTATAAAACATGTAGCCGATGCCATTACATCAGTTTTTCTTGTCCCAGATGTCAGGTGGCCCCCAATTGGGGAGCCAAATATTTAAGTGATTAAAAACATAAAAATATATATACCTCTAAACAAAAGCAAATACACCAAAAAGGCTTTTAAGCATAGTAAAGAAAGGTAGAGGCATAGTAAGAGAAAAACAGGGGGTAGGAGGGAGGGCAACCAGGACTGCAACAGTGAATACACTCGAACATCTACATTTACGTTAAGTGTACACAACTGTACTATGTTTTCGTGTTTCACTGTTGAAGTCATTACATTTGGGTAGATTCTTAAAGCTATGGTTGGGCGGATGGGTTTTATATAGCATTAGGACCGGCTATAAGACCCTGCAGGACAGCAGTGGCAAAGCCAGCTCTGGATTTAGAGAAGAAAGGTAAATGGTAATGTTTGGTGAACGTATGTACTGAGCTCCAGGTAGCAGCTTCTAGAATGTCTCTGGTAGGAACACCTCTGAGAAAGGCTGTAGAGGTAGATGCAGCCCTGGTGGAATGAGATCTGATCCCCTGGGGGATAGTTTTACCATGGTGCATATAGCAAAAATGAATACAATGGCTTATCCATTTGGAAATGGTCTGCTGTGAAATAGCCTTTCCCCTCTGCCCCTGCAGCAAATGCCACCAGTAGTTGTTCAGATTTTCTTAGAGATTTCGTCCTGTTTAAGTAAAATCTAAGTTGTCTGCGTATATCCAATGAATGCAGAATCTGTTCCCCTTGTTCTGTGGATTGGGAAAGAAAGTTGGCAAATAAATGGTCTGATTAAGAGCCACACTGGATACCACCTTAGGCATGAAGGATGGATTGATCCTGAGAGACGCCCTGTCCACATGAATAATAATAAAAGGCCATAAGATCCTGTAATTCGGAAATCCTTCTAGCTGAAGTGACCGCTAAAAGGAAAGCTGTTTTCTAGGAAAGAAATTTTAAGTCTGCAGTAACAGATGACTCGAAAGGAGGGAGAGTGAGTTTTTCCAATACAAAATTGAGGTCCCAGGCATAGGTTGGAGCTCTCCTGGGTGGTCTTAAGTTTTTTGCCCCTCTGAGACACTGCTTTAGCAGAGGATGAGAGAAGAGGGGAGGGTTCTGTGTTGCAATGAGCTGAAATGGCTGAAGCATGGATTTTGATGGAAGAGAAAGACAGGCCCTTATGAAGTATCTCAGTTAAGTATTGTAAACTCAGGAATATTGGGCTCTGCTGTGCTTATCCCTTGTGAGTGATTCCAGGCACAAAATCTTTTCCATTTGTCAGCATAAGATTTTCTGATATTAGGCCTTCTCGCCTGCAAAGTAACATCCATCACAAGTTTGCTGAGGGATGCTAAGGGTGAATTTAGTTGATTAGCCATGCTGCAAGATTCAAAGTTTGGAGCGGAGTGTGCAGAATTTGGTTGTTCTGCTGAGACAGTAAGGTGTCTGAGGCAGGTGCCACGGTGGAAGGTGTGACACATTGCACAGGAGTGGGTATCAGTGTTGGCGAGGTCAATCTGGAGCAATCAAAATAATTTTTGGCTTGTCCTGTTTGACTTTTAGTAGAACTTTGTAGAGCAGAGGCAGGGGGGGAAGCATAGACTGATAGGTTTTTCTAGCTGAATGAAAGAGCATCCACTTTCCAGGCTTTTTTGTGATGAATTCCTGTGCAGAATTTGTCCAAATGATAGTTCTGGGGTGAGGCAAAAAGATCCATGTCTGGACTCCCCCATTTGCGTGTCAACATGTTGAATATCCGTGGTTCTAGTTTCCATTCTTCTGGGTCCATGAGATTTCTGCTTAGTTCATCTGCCAGAGTATTCAGTTTTCCTGGCAAGAATTGAGCTTGTAGTTGTATTTGACAGGTCAAGGCCGTGTTCCACAATGCCATGGCTAGTCTGCAAATGGGGTAGGAGTGTGTAAACCCCTGCTTGTTTATGTACCACATAACTGTGATGTTGTCTGTCTTTATCATTAATTGTCCTGGATGAAGGTAGTTCTTGACGGCTGTCAGTGCATTCTGTCCAGCTAGCATCTCTCTTTTTGATTGATATGAAGGTGAACTTGATTTCGGCTCCATTTGCCTTGAATGCACTTCCTTGCCAGATGAGCCCCCCAAGCATAGTCTGATGCATCTGTAGTTAGGGTTTGAGCAGCAGGAGGTGGAGTGAATGGCAGTCCCTTGTTTTGATGGCAGGCTTCTGCCCACCATAGGAACTCTAGTTGCAGGCAAGGTATGACAGGAATCACTGTTTCCAGGCTGTGACAATGCTAACTCCATAAACTTTTTAAGTACCACTGAAGTTTCCCCATATGGAGTCTTACATATGGAATTAGAAGAATGCAGGAAGCCATGAACCCCAAGGCTTGCAGAATTTGTCTTGCAGATAGATGGGCTTTTGTGGCCACCTGTTTGAGGTAAGTTACCAAAAACATTTACTTTTCTGGCGCAAGGTAAGTCATCTGGGCAGCTGTAATCAAGCTTGCACCCAGGAATGTAATTTTTTGAGAGGGTATCAGTTGTGATTTCTTTTCGTTTATGGTGTACTCTAGACAAGTTAGAATCCTTTTTACAAATGCCAGATGTTTTAGAAGAATGTCCCTGTTTTCTGCCTGAATTAGACAATCGTCCAGGCATGGATATATTTGAATATTTCTTTGCCTACAAAATGCAATTTCTGTAGCCAGGCACTTTGTGAAGACCCTGGGCACAGTAGATAAGCCAAAGGGCAGTGCAGAGAACTGGTAATGCAAGTAGCCTGCTTTGAAGTGAAGGTATCTTCTGCAAGATTCCCTGATTGGGATATGCAGATAAGCCTCTTAAGTCTAGAGTTACCAACCAGGCATCTTTGCCTAGCATAGGAAGTAACTGTTGAAGACTCAGCATCTTGAATTTTGGACGTCCAGAAACGTGTTTAGAGTAGATAAGTTCAGAACTGGATGCCATGATTTGTCTTTTCTGGGTACCAGGAAAAGTCTTGAATAGAAACCTTGTCCCTTTTCCTCCTCTGGGACCGGATGAATAGCCCCCATGTTCATGAGAGACAGAACTTGTTTCTGGGCCTCTGCCCACTGATTTAGGGGCAGGTCTGGCCTTCTGTTTGGGATTGGCAACGTGTGGAAATGAAATCTGTATGCCTGGGATACTATATTTAAGACCCATTTGTCTTGGGTTATAAGTTGCCAATTTCTTGCATGAAGTGCCAATTTTCCCCCCAAAGGGGCGGCTAAAAGGTAAGTGCTTGGTAATTGTAAAGGGAAGTCACTGAGACTGTTTACCACAGGGAGGTGCTTTGTTGTTTCCAGATTTGGAGGTGGAGGCACCCCATTGTTTTGTTCTAAAAGTCCATTGTGCCTGAAAGCTGGAGCCTTTGGGGGGACTGTCTGGGTTTGACTTGAGAGGCTCTCGAAGGAACTGGAAAGGACCAGTTCTTAGTCGGCCAGTGCCTACTAAATCTTGGAGGTTGCACTTGTAAGAAACCTTTCACAGTTTGCATAGATTTAGCTTTATCTTCCATCTTTTTTAAAACTTCTTTAGCCTTATTACCAAAGAGACGGTCCTGTTGTAAAGGAGCATCCAACAATTTTGCTTTAACATTATCAGGCAGAGTTTACTCGGAGTCAAGCATGCCTTCTTAGCAAAGACCCAGTTACAGCAGCCCTGAAAGAGGCCTCCAAATAACCAAAACCACATTGCAAAGTATGTTTTCCAACTTGTTCAGCTGAATGCAATAAATCCTGTAAATCTTTATTTTCCACACAGTCAGAAATTAACATCATTTTCTGTTTAAGTAGTGCCATGATATGCTGTTGATATTTAAGCATATGAAACTGACAGTTTAAAGCCCTGATTGCCAAGGTTGCAGAAGTGTAAACTTTCTTACCCCATCTATCCAGCGCCCTGGAATCTCTATCAGAAGGGATAGGATTTTCAGCAGTAGAGGCCTGAACGCCCTTGGGACCCTGAGAAACGGTTTCAGGATCTGCAGTAGGATTTTTAAAAAGGAATTTGTGGGAGTCAGAAACCCTGTAGTATCTGTCTGGCTTACAAGGAGCTGGAGGCAGAGAATCAGGAGTCATACTAGATTCTAAGAAAACATCATCAACAATGTCTAGAACAGGAGGTATAGCCAAAGGCCTATACTGAGGAAGAAGAATAAAATCCCTAAGTCTCTTTTTAGATTCAGAGAAGTCCTGACTTTCCCAGTGGAAAGGTTTCCTTAAGGTATGCAAAGTTTCCCCTAAAAGAAAAATCCTCAGGGGGAGAAGCAGAAGGAATGGAATCTTCTGTATCTGAATCCTCATAAGTAGGCATAGACAAATCCTGTTCATTAAAAGAGTCAGAAGAAATAGAATCCTGTTCAGAAGATTCATAATCAATGTCTTGTCTAGGCCTCTTAGAAAGGGGGGGGGGGGGGTTGGCTACCCCTGATCAGAGTAATTAAATCTTCAGCCATTTTGATCATTTGTTTTTTAGGCATAGGGGCCTGCACAAGTGATGCAGGCGTCGGTTTTTTAGACACAGATTTAGATTTTGGCCTTGGTTTTGAAGATGGCGTTGGTCTAATACACAAATCTGTAGGCCTGAAAACACTCTCAGAAGCCGGTACCGGCACAGCGGCTCTGGACCCATCTAAGGTAGAGACACCCGCGGGTTCCATAATTGAAGTATCTCGTGGCATACCAGACTCTGAATGGGTCTCAGTAGAGGCCTGTGAATCAGAAGTAGCGGGTATCAGGGGCTGCGAATGTGCCTCACTGAGTACCAGCGAACTGGCGACTGGCTTAGGAGAAGAGTGTCAGTTTTGGACCTCGACAGCCTGTCTCTTTCTTTGCATTTTTTAGGCATTCCGGTAGTCGGACTGCTAACCAATAACATTTCTGGATAATTAAAATGTGAGCCAAAATATTTAGAAGCAAAAATATACCAACGTTTAATCGTGCGTTGATTAAATTTAGCACAAAACAGACAGCAAGGTACACTGTGGTTAGGGCCTAGGCAAGGAATACAGTACAAATGAAAATCCTTATGAGGTATTTGCTTCCCACAAGTAATGCAATTATTAACTTTTACTGACATTGGTAAGGAGCAAGAAAAAGTTTCCCCAATGGGGTACTTAGCTTTTAGTTGAAGACTTCGGTTCTGAAACTCGAAAACGAAAATTTCAGGAGTCAGCTGACAGGGCACTTGCTTTTGCTTCGGGCACCGCGCGGCAAGAAAGACTGATATAACGGTGTCGGCTGCATGTTTTATACCCCTGATGACCGGACGTCATGGAAGAAGGGACAGCAACTGACGCAGGACCCAAGACTTTGTTAATCAGGCCGACTGAGGGCAATCTGCCAGCAGATTACACAAATGTAATGCAACAGTGAAACACGAAGAACATCTATAGCTCATTATGCACAAAAAAACAAAGATAAAAATGCAGGGTAATGAAGTAGAGAGACATTGGTGCCTCCCCACCTACCTGTTAAAGAGACAGAAATGTAAGGAATAGGTAGTGGAAATTATTTGAGTTACTAGAGAAGAAATATCTTTAGAAATTCTAACTAGTGAATGGGATAAAATGGAAATGGAGTTTAAAAATAGGATAAAACTAAAAGAGAAAGATGGTTAAGAAGCAATAGAAATTACTTGGAGAGGCTGCCAAAGGTTAAAATAATACAGAATAAGGAAAATCTCACAGAACAAGAGGAGCAAATCCAGAGTGCTAAAGAGAAATAAGGGAGTATCTGGATAATATGCATAAGTTTAGAAAGATTGCAATTAAGCAACTATTTTTAATAACAGCTCTAGTGCAAAAAAACTTTTAGCAAAACAACTTAAGCAACAGAATGTTGAAATGGCTGTCGCCAAACTTAGGGAACCTATGACAAGAAAAATCACCAGAGATCCTGTAGAGGTTTTAGAGATATTCCAGAAATTTTATGAAAATTTGCACTAACAGTTAAGATAGGAGGTGATGACATAAAAACAGTGACATATAATCAACCTTCAGAAAGTGTCCAGGAACAGATGGTATTCTTGTGGATGTCTGGAAATCAGGAGGGAAGATGGTGATAAAGATCAAGAAGATTTTGTTTAACAATACTTTAAAAGGAGGGGAAGCACCAGCATCTTAGACAAAAGCTATGGTGGCTGTGTTACCTAAAGATGCCAAAGACCCTGCAGATTGAGCTTCATATAAGACCAATTTCAGTTTTAACCTACAATTATAAAGAGTCTATACTAACTAAGAATGGCAAATGTATTGTCAAAATTGACTGATATGGATCAGTGTGGTTTTGTGAAGGGGAGGCAAACATGATAACTTTAACAGAACAATGAATATCCAAAAGGAAGCAGAATGTAACAAAATACCTTTGTTGGTGTGAATTGATGCAGGGAAAGCATTTAACAGAGTAGGGTGGGATTTTATGAGTAGGGTATTGGATGCATCTGCATTCCCCAATACAATAATAAAGTTAATTAGGACATATGAAGGATCAGAGGCAAGAATTAAAGTGGTAGAGGTTTTCGTTTCCCTTTATTTGCTTTATACTTATTCACTGGCAAAGAAAATAAGGGACTCCTTAACACAAGCACCAAAAGTTCAGCAAAAAAGAAAACCAATAAACCAGAAAAGTGGTCGGAAACAGGTCCACAAAGAAGGTGTACGGAAATCAATCAGCTCACAATAAGGCACCAGGCACGGCAGGCACTATAATCTTGAATTTTATTCAAAGCAAACGCCAACAATGTGTAACACTCGTTTTCATCCAAAGTATGACTTCGTCAGACAAGGCAATTAAGAAAACACAGGTTTAAATACTCAAGAGCTAATCACACAGGTTAACAATTAAATTGATGAACCAAATTTAAAAACACAGAGCTACTTTCTAAAATTGCACCATAACATGACAGTTGATTCTGAAACTATTAAAAACAGCAATAAAAATACAATACTATCTAAAAATGTTTGGGTAATAATTTAATCGTATTTCTCATACGTAAAACAAATTTTTTGTTCTATCTATTCACCCTTAACACAAGTAAATAATTGGTACAGTGATCAAGAAAAGTTGGCTATCTTTGCAGATGATATTTTGTAAACAATAAATCCAGAGAAGGACATCTCAGTGTTGTGGAACAATTTGAGACAGTTTCAAGTCTTTTTGGGATATAAAATTAATGAAGATAAAACACAAGCTATAGCTGTAAATTATGCACTCACACATGAATTGGTTCATCAATACCCACATTTATGAAGACATGATAAGGTGAAGCATTTAGGATCATGGATAAAAAGGCTTCTGTTATGGCAGCTAAGGATATGCGGGAAGAGACTAAACTGGAAATTCTTATTTAAGGATATGGATAGTAAGGTACAAGCAGTGAATAGTGGGATTTTGGATGCATATCCTTAATGAGAACAACCACCACCACCATGCAGAATACATCTGGATAGCAAAATACAGTGAACATATTTTTAATCCCTTTAGTTTTATACACAGGTCAGGCATATTTTTATCAACCAGAGGAGACACTGTGGATCGCAATTAATAAAGAGATGAAGGTTTTTTATCTGGTAAGAGAAGAGGGCAAGAGTCAAGTGGGATAAGATGATTTTTTCCAATAGAACAAGGTGGTTTAGGGTTACTGACCCATTTCTGAGCTACACACACAACTCCTATATGTAGCACAAGCAGAAAGCTATAATTCAAAGTAGAAACAGATAGAACAAAGTAGAAGCAGATTACCCAAATGTAATGACTGCAACAGTGAAACACGATGAACATCAAACCCACCACAGGGATGGAGAAAATATATTCTACTGATAGGAATGATTGCAATTAAGGGTGCAGAGACTAGGCAAAAGGGCGGCTGGAATTACTGGAGAAAACCAAGGTATTGGGAGCAAATAACTGCAGTGGGAAAGGTTACAGAATAGGATGTGGCTAGAGAGTGCCTTCCTTATGAATGACTGATATCAGAGTATAGGCAAAAAGAAATAGTGGTATCGCAAGGGAAAGACCAGCACCAACAGAGTTTTTAGAAGAGTCTACAACAAAAGCTGCTGTTAAAAAAGGATAATTAGTACAGATATAAAATACTGCATAACTATAGAAATCAATCAGATGAGGTTAGAAAGGATTGGGAAGCAAGACTGGATAAGCAATTCACAAAGAAACAATGGGAGGATATATGTATGGCTTGCAAATATGCAACAAAGTCTAGAAGATTTAAGATAATTTGCTTGAAGTGTTTGCATATATTTTTATACTCCAAGCAGACTCCAAATAATTTTTCCTCAGGTAGATTGCAAATGTTGAAGGTGTGATGGGGAAGAAAGAGATACTTGGGAATACATGATTAGGAGTTTAATGAGTCTGCAGATTTAAAAAAAAATCACTGAAGACTACTCTAGCAGAAATACGAGATGAGCAAATTGGTGCAACTAAGGACATTTTTTTTGAGTTGTGATACAAAATAGGAATTGCCTAGATATAGCAAGGTCTTCCTGAGCTTAATTGTGGTGGCTGCCAAAAAAATCAATTACTAGAAAATGAATCGTGGTCTACACCAATAGACTTTTACTCATTGCCAACTTCAGAATGAGGAATTCTGGTCATACGTGTGCAGTGACAATACTGTGGCTTAGGGATTATATCTGCAATACCACCTCAGTTCCCAATCCCTGAAACACATTGCACAAATGCATAAAACTGTATGCTTGAGTACAGACAGCATATTTCTACTGGCTCTCAAATCAAATCATCTTCATGCATATGCTCAAAGTAAGGTAACTGTTGCTGGTAACCCCATCCCTTACAGAATTCTATACCCATTTTAAAATTTCTATCTTTCAGACTGTACCAGTGAAACATCTGTGAAATCCTATATTTGCTATCAGTTTCTGAAGGAGTACTAGTGTCACCCCCCGCCCCACTTGGTCATTAAAACTTTTGGAGAATTACATGGGATACTAAAGTAAAGTGTACCCAAGACTGCCTTTCTGCCCTTAAATATTTCATTGCTGCTCAGTGATTAATTTGACTGCAGCACATCATTCCTCTCCACGCATGGTGTTTTGGTCATGCAAAATATGCCGTCATAAAACTTGGCCTTCATCTGCTGAAGATTTCTTCTGTAGCAAAGCAAGATGAAACAATGATTTTTTTTTTTTTTTTACTTCTGATGTAATGACTGATATTTTTGGACGTGTTTGCAGTTCCCACCCTGAGAAATCCTGTAACCACTCCTAAATGGAAACAAAGTATAATAATGCACTTTGGTAGCCTTGTACATTCTAAAGGCCATGTTACTCCTTTAGTGGAGTTTCTAAGTGCTTGGTTGTTACCTTAAATGTTAAAGTTGACATTATGTAGTATTTTTTGGAAAAGTCTGGATGCTCCTCTATAAAGGATCTTGTCCCAGTCAACTCAGTTCCCTCCGGAATAAATGGCTCTAGGGCCTCCTCCCTGGTCAGTTGTTTTACTGGTGGAACTATCCTTGGCATGGTCATCTACATGACTGCTGACACCATTCCTTCAGTTGTCGTCCTGGCAAATGAGCCAATACACTATGAATCTATGAATACACAGGTTCGCTAAACACAGGGAATAAATTCTCAGCATACACTACAGGACTCTCTCTCACTCTGGGGAAATGTATACTCAAACAGGTGGTTGACTGGCAGTGACAGCTAAAGTCTTAGATGTTTGGCTTAAAAATGTGGCAAAAATGCCCACTGCAAATGACAAGTATGGAAAATAAGAGGCTGCAGACATCCAATCTTAGAAAATAGTGTCATATATTACTCAAAATAACTTTAAAAATACAGGTTATTTTCAAATAAGTTTAAGTGCTAACCGCAAGTTCACATCCAGTACCTTCATTTTGGAAAGCCAGTATATGTGAGAACTCTCTAATTTTATTTATAGTACCTATTTACATCACATTAAGATTATTATTATTAGAGAGGCAGATACCTTAATACTAGTTAGCTACATGGACCATACCATATACCTGAAGTAAAATATTTCCCATCTTTCTATTTTAATATCACAAATGCCCTATTGTTATTAATAAAATGCTTGACACAGTGGTGGTACCTTTCATAACACTTCTTTACTGACACACGGGTTATAAGAAAGACAATAATAAACTAGAATGGGAAAGATAATCTTTTCATTATAACCACAGAAAACCAATGGGATTTAATTTACCACAGCTTTATGCACTCTTACATACAAGCCATAAACTAAGTTGTAAACTTTAAATTACTCAACCATCTATAACGGGCAAGTGTAATTAATTTAAAAAAAAAAAAATGTAGACCACTGCCAACAAATCCACTAGACATCAGGGTATGAAATCAGATAAAAAGGTTAATTCTGCTATCTCAGCTTTTCGCCCTCTGTGGAATAATTTCAACATCAAATGTTTTTTGCTTCAGGTAACGCAAATCACCCTTAATCGAAATTAAGCAAAAAGAAAATATCTGGTTTGACAGTGTTTGACGAACAGCAGTGACTGCTACTGACAGATAAGAAGGCATACTTCAGATTTCTGCAAATAGCTCCAGAGTTCAGGCGAGTCAAGGTTGCAAACTCCAAACCGTACTGTCATTTCCTGCACTGACATTCCTATTTAAAACAAATCCATAGTCTTTTATACTGTGTCTACAGTTGAAGGGAAACTCAAGTGCGTGTATGGATATAATTTCTGGTAAACTGATTACTATCTGAAGGATCTTCTTTAACCTATTAAACAATTTCTTTAACAAATCCATCAAACATACACACATGCCTTCTTATTTGAAACAGAAAATGCCTATCCACAACAGTGGCAAAAAAATGACTCAAAAACATTGGTATACTAATCCAATTAGTATAGCAAGCAAACTCTTTGAAAGACTGTTGCATATTTTCAGTTCTATAATAAGAAGTTATATACTCACCATAACGTTCCATGTGAGTTGTTCCATCTCGCAGTCATTCTTTACTGATGGGTTCGGAGCCGATCCATCGGCTCTGATACAGCCGTTTGCAAAGCTCGAGGTTTACCAGTAGCTCAAGACCAAGCCCCTTATCCCATGATACACTGCTGGAATTACCTCAAATCTTGTTTGCTGCATGTACTACAGCCATATAAGTGAACTATCCTCCCATGGAGAGGAAGAAGAATTGAGCAACCAGGATTAGACCAATCTCTAGGTCAACTATCAGCCAGGTGGGGGAAGGAGGGAGGGACGTAAGAATAATGGCGAGATGGAACGTTATGGTGAGTACATAACTTCTTAATGTGAAGTTGTTCAATCTCGCCGTTCATTCTTTACTGATGGGTAGCGTCCCTAGCACCCTCAATCTCGGGTGGCTCACGGGAGTACATTCTTCAGGACCATAGACCCAAAATAAGCCCTGTCCTTGGAGGCCTTATCAACTTTGTAATGAGTGATAAAGGTATGAGGTTTAGACCAAGTGGCTGCAGCACAAATGTTATCAAGAGGCAATTTGGCATGGAATGCAGAAGATGTAGAAACTGTTCTGGTTGAGTGAGCTTTAATCTTGTGTAGTAAGGGCATATTAGCAGCTGAATAAACAAAGGTGATACATTCGGATAGCCATTTAGAAAGCATTGTTTTAGCCACTGATCAACCTTTTCTGGCTTCAAAGAATGACACAAAGAGCTGGTCTGATTTCCTAATATCTTTTGTTCTGTCCAAATAAAATCTGAGCTGTCTGTGAACATCAAGTTTGTGCAGCATATACTCCAATTTATTGGAATGGTAGGGAAGAAGACTGGTAACTCAATGACTTGGTTGATATTAGATTCTGAACAAACTTTGGGCAAAAAGGAGGGCTTTGTTCTAAGAGATACTCAGCATGAAAAATCAAATAAGAAGGGCTGATACATAAAGCTTGAAGTTCTGACACTCTGCAGGCAGAAGTAATAACTACCAGAAAAATGGTTTTCCATGATAAAAATTTGAGATCACAAGATGATGCTGGTTCAAATGGGGAAAGAATTATACGAGACAGAATAAAGTTTAGATTCCAAGGAGAATAACGAGTTTTCACTGGAGGCCTCATGTGGAAGGTTCCTTTGAGAAAAGCCTTGGACAACTTGTGGGACATAATGTTTAGCCCGTCAGCTCCGAGATGAAAGTTAGATATAGCAGCCAACTGGACCCGAACTGTTGCGGCTGCCGCTCCTTTACTAAAGATCATAGTCAAGAATTCTAATATGGATGTCAAGGGGGCTTGATAAGGATCAATGTTCTGTTTAGAAGCCCATATGAAAATCTCTTCCACTTACTAAGATATAATCTTCTGGTGGACGGCTTATGGGAAGACAAAAGGATCGGTTTTGTCTCATTAGAAAAGTTATGGAGCCTGGCTATGAGGGGAACTGGAGCAGCCAAGCTGTAAGTCTCAGTGACTGCAAGGAAGGATGGAGGTCCCCCGACGGATGTGTCAGAAGGTCCGGAACTGGGTACAGAATCCATGGATCCTCCAAGAGATGATGATGAAGAAATGGGAACCAAATCTGCCGAGGCCAATGAGGGGCTATAAGAATGATGGTCCTTCCCAGAGATTTTGCTTTCTGCAGAAATCTGGGTATCGACGGGATAGGAGGCAATGCATATTGGGGACCCGGGGGCCAATCGTGTACGAGTGTGTCTCTCGGGGGTTCTCCCGTAGGGTGAATCAGGACAAAGTAGCTTCTGCATTTCATGTTGATGTGACTGGCAAAAAGATTGCAGCAAGGCTGGCCCCATTTGCAGAAAATCCTGTCCGCAATCTCTTTCTTGAGGGACCACTCAAGCGGCAACAAGATTGCCCTGCTCAGTTTGTGTGCTATCACATTAGATCTCCCCAAGATGTGCGTTGCCAACAGAAAGCACTGGGAGGAGACAGCCCACTGCCAAACTCTGAGGGCTTCCCAGCAAAGAGGGCAAGACTTGGTTCCGCCTTGCTTGTTGAAGTACCCGACTACTGACATATTGTCTGTCTGGATTGCAATCGTTCCTAGAGGAAGACAGTCCTGGAAGTATTGCAACGCCAGATGTACTGCTCTCATCTCCAAAACATTGATATGCTGATGTGACTCTTGATCCGTCCATGTGCCTTGGGCAGTCTTTCCCTGAAAATGCCCCCCACCCTATCAGGAAGCGTCCGTGGTCACAGTGGCTATTGGAGGGGGTAGTACAAAGGGACGTCCTATGGTTACATGAAGAGACGTCAACCACCACTGGAGATCTCTCTTGCAAGAGTTCGTAATTAAATCGTGTGATTCATTGGAAGTTCCTGATAAGACCATTGAGTGAACAGCAGCCATTGAAGAATCCGCATATGCATCCTTGCTAATGATATGGCCAAGATCGCTTGCAGCCATCAAACCCAATACTTTTAGACTTCTGCAGCTGGTGCTCTGTCTTTCAATACCAATGAGGTGACATGCTGGCGAAGAAGAAAAACTCTCTATTGGTAGTCGTAGAATGGTGGCTGAAGTGTCTAACTCTGTCCCTATAAAAACGATATGCTGCAATGGCGACAAGACAGACTTTTCTGAGTTGACTGTAATGTCTAAGTGATTGCAGAGTGTCAGAGTGTATTCCCTTGCCTGAATCAGTTGATGCCTGGTGGTGGAGGTAAGGAGCCAATCGTCTAGGTACGGAAACACCTGGAATCCTAGATGCCTCAGGTGAACCATGACCACTGCCATGAATTTGGTGAACACTCTGCGTGCTGTAGTGACACCAAAGGGCAGGGCTCGAAATTGATAATGATTGGCTCCCAGTCGGAAACGCAGGTGATCTCTGGATGACGTGGCCATTTTTATGTGGTAGTATGCATCCTCGAGATCTATCGAGCACATCCAATTGTCTTTCCCTAAAAAGGGAAGTATAGACTGTAGCGTGACCATCCAGAACTTCTCTTTCTTCACAAATTGGTTGAGTCTGCGGAGGTCCAAAATGGGTCTCTAGTCCTCTGTTTTCATTGGAACCAAAAAGAATCTTGAGTAAGTTCTGGATCCTGTTTGGCCTGCTGAGACTGGCTGGATGACTTTTTTCTAGCAACTTGTGGACCTCTATAGTTGCTTGTTCCCTGTAACTGAGTGAAGAATGGTATGAAATATCCTCTGGAAATAATACTTTGTACCCAGCTGCCTTTTGTTATATCTTGCCAGGTGTCTGGGTACAATGATAAGCGACCCCCGACTGCCTCCAAAGCAGGACAGTCGGGCCTCCTTTCAGGAGAGCTGATAGGATTGACCAGAGAAGTGATCTCTGTCACCGTTGTGTTGTGGACCCCCCTCTGCCACGAGGGCAGCGACTTCCATTATTACCCCCTCCTCTGCCCCTAGAGGGGAGTTCACTACGTGTGCCCTGAAAGGCTCCTTGGGCTTTTCGGAACCACATCTTTCCTCCCCTTTGGCCTTTGGGGCAAGGTCGAGTAGTGGTGGAAAAATGGACTCAGACGGCAGACAGAGTCTTTCCCTCCTGTTCACACCTGGTCAAAGTTTCCTTCACTTTAGGCCCAAAGAGAGATGAGCCATCAAAATGGAACGACTGAAGACTTAAAGGGCTCTGCGAAGGAACACAAGCGCATCTAGGAATGTCTTCTGAGAGCAATTAATGTACCCGCTGCCTTACCCGTCCCATCAGCTGCATATATGAGATGCATGGACGAGTTCACAATGGAATTTAGGGTAGCAAGCTGGGCGGCAACTTTATCGGAAGCCCCTGCAGATACAGTACCCTGAAGAGCATCTCCCAACTTCTTAAGGAGATCTCTTTGCAACCGAGTGAAATGGGTCAAATAGTTCAGGGATCGGAGTGTAAAAGTCGCTGAACTAAACATGCATATACCATATCTATCCATGATTCTGGACTCTCTGTTAGGAGGATGGATAGACGAGGAAGTCTCAGACATTTCTTTTTTGGCGGTCGCCACCACCATAATGGCATCAACAGGGGCTCCTTTGGACAAAAAGGATTTATTTACGGGGGCAGAAATAAAGTTAGGCCTCCGAGGGACAGGCTCCATGGACTCCAGTGACTCCCAGGCCCTTCGAGAGACCTGCTGCATGAGTTCATCGAAGGGCGGAGACACCCAAGAGGTGGAAGGTTGAGACCCGAAAGCCTTCAGGAGAACTGACTCGTCCTCAGTAGGGCTTTTGGACTACCAATCACTCCTCTGCGTAAGGATCTCGAGTACCTCTGCAAAGGAGATATCCTCAGAGGGGGATCGTGGGGACCCTTCTGACTCATCCAAGTCAGTGTCAGATGTTAAAACCCCCTGTGGGGAGTCCAAATGTCTCCTCTTGCACAATCACTTCCTGGGGACCTCCTCCGGGGGAGCCTCTGGGGAGGTCTCAGAAGAGCAGGGGGCGCCCTGTGAGGCTACCTGAGGCTGAGGGTCTGTACACCTCGCCTGGATGATGGAAGCAGAAGTGGACAAAGGTGCTTTGAGGGAAGAAAAAGCCAGGCCTGGTGTCGAAGATGTCTTTGAAGACAAGGATCTCCTCGTGGCTTCGAAGGCATCACGGCTCCAATGAGAAGGAGTCGACAGACCCGAAGGAACCACCACCCCTTCCGTACTGAGGCCGTGGGCTCCGAGTCGGAGGTAGGAGCCGAGCTCATCCGAGCCGAAGCCCTGAGAGGAGTCGGCACCGATAAGTCGGTGCGACAATCCTCTCCGAATCTAGAGTCCCTGGTCGGCACCGAGGACATCAGAATACATGGAACCGCGGACACCAGAGCAGGTCTTGGCTCCAAAGGCTCCATGATCAACAGATCGGCTCACTCCGGCTCTGAAGGTCTGGTATGGCTCGGAGGAGGAGCAGTCAAATTTGGAGTAGTGGTCTTCGGTTCCGACACTAGGGTCAGAGCAGACAACAATTTAGCAAGGCCTGGTGCCCGTAAGAGCTTCTGCACCAATCTGTCCATATCCAAATCCGAAAGGCTGACAGAAGACCTACAGGAGTGCACAGATGGTGCCGATTGAAGAAGTGGAGATGCAGGCCTCTCAGATACTAGCTCCAGAGCTGTGGGCCGGTTCCAAAATGAAAAGACAATCAGCTCCTAGATCTGTGGAGCCGATGTCCCAGGATCTTCTACTTTCTTGGACTTCTTAGACAGTTTTAGATTCCTTGGTGTCCCCTGAAGACTTGGAGGACTTGCTGGCCCCATCCTGGTCACTCAGTGCTTCTTGAAACGGATGCTTCAGCAAGCGTCTGTCAACTAACTTCATTCTCCTCTCTAATAAGACCCTAAAGGAAAAAGAGTGGCAAATACTGCAGGACTCCTGCAAATGTACAGCACCTAAGCAGTAGACGCACTGAATGTGGCCATCAGTTACAGACATCTTTTGCCCGTAGTCTAGACATTTCTTGAATCCAGACTTTGGGTGCTTGTCCTTAGACATATCTAAGCAACAAATTCCTTAGGCTTAACACCAAAAACAAAGCCACAAAAAGCCTAATAAAAAACAGTCAGCGTATAATATCAAGAACCACACCTAGGCTCAAAGCACACACAGCCTAGAGAACAGCCAAATTAACACTATGACTTGTAATAAAACACACACACACACACACACACACACACACACACACACTAAACAATGGCCCAAAAACAAGAAGGGCCAACACTAGCTAAATGTATATATCTATATAAGTAACAAGGAAGATAATAAACTAGGCCAAAACACGAGCCCACTACAAACTATACTAAACTATGTTAATAGCACACGAGGGAGAAGGGAAGCTTGTAAGGAGCTACATAAACTACTCTAATAACTATTCTATGGAACAACAGCAAAAAATTTGTAAATAACTTGCAAAAAACATGTTTTTTTGATGAAATACTGGATCAAGCAAACTGGAACCTCTGAGATCTGTGCCAAGGCAAACTTGACCTGGGGTAATTCTAGAAGTGCATCATGGGATAAGGGGCTTGGTCTCGAGCTACTGGTAAACCTCAAGCTTTGCAAACAGCCATATCAGAGCCGATGAATTGGCTCCGAACCCATCAGTAAAGAATGAACAGCGAGACTGAACAACTTCACATCTGTAGTTTGCCTTGACAATCTTTACCACAAGCAACATCTTTTCATAGACTCTCGAGCCTATCCAAGTTAATAAGTTATGATATTAGTGTGGTAACAGATGCAGGTCCTCCACTTACTGTGACTTATTTCAGCCTAAGGCTTCTTAGGTTCATAGGTAGGTACTAGGCTATCTGCCCGAGGGCATTTATAAACCTAGTCAGAGTGTGTCGGCTTTCGCCGCCCCATTGATTAATTAACTGATCCTCTGTCAAGCAGAGCCAATGAAGTGATCCCAGGGGTATATTTTCTGTTACCCATCCACTCGTCAAGGTTTCTCCTGAAGAGCGTTAGTGAGGGGCTCTATCTGATGTAATTTGGAATTTTGTTCCAAAGCATGTGGGAGTCTCTGTGACAGGAATCTATCCCTCCAGCATGTTCTGTTTATTGTTGTAGTGAGGTTTATCTCACTAAAGCGTGTGGCTCGCAGTGACTTGGATTTCTTTAGGTGGAGCATGTCCATCAATTCTGAGTTGGACATGGCTTTGTAAGTCAGGCAGAGATCACCTCTGAGTAAGCGATATGCCACTGAGTACAGCCGGACTTTTTTCAGTTGGGCTGCATAGGATATATGTTTGAGGCCAGTAATCCTCTTGTTGAGGTACTTTTGTGGTCTTTCCAGCTGTTGGAAGTGTCTTGTGAGGTACATCCCAAATGGGGCATTGTACTCTATGATGGATCTAATGAGTGACGAGTAAAGGGGCACTATAACCTCTTTATTTCTAGATGCGAACCTTTTAGTAATTAGATGGGCTGCATAGAAGGATTTCCTAACTACTTTGTCAATATGATTGTCAAAGGAGAGATTACTATTTGCCTGGGTCCCCAAATCTCTTATTACCTCTTCTGTATTAAGGGGGCTGCCACCTATGTGGTAATTCATGGGTGTTTTGTTTTTCCCAAACTGGATGACTATGCATTTTTTGGCATTTAGCTTGAGGCCATGACTTTGAAACCAGTTTTCTGTCTCAGTAAGGCCCTTTTGGAGGATGTCCGTGTCAGCTGGAGAGTCAGTTATGGCTCCCAGTTTGCAGTCATTGGCAAACTTGGTTAGCCACAGTCCTCCTGTGTTTGCCTGTACTTCTGAGAAGTATATGCCGAACAGTAAGGGTCCCAGGACCGAAACTTGCGGGACCACTTGTGACTGGATAAGAGTCGGACCTGGAGCCTGCTATTCTTACCGTGTGAGTTCTGTCTGTAAGCTAGTTGGCAATCCATCTCGTGACGTAGAGGTTTATATTCAGGCTGGTGAGTTTTTCTATAATACCCAAGTGGGGAATGGTGTCGAAAGCCTTGGCGAGGTCAAAGTAGGCTGTGTGAACCACCTTTCCCTCGTCTATGGCCTTGTTGATTGTCTCGAAGAAGTCAACCAGGTTTAGTAGGCATGATCTGCCCTTAACAAAGGGTCAGGTCAAGTGATTGGAGGTTGCCAATGTCTTTGTTAATGAGTTCTATGATGATACGCTCCACAGCCTTTCAGACCAGGCTAGTCAGGCTTATGGGGCGATAGTTACCAGGGTCAGTTGTGGCCCCTCCTTTGTGGAAAGGAATAACTGTTGCTGTGCGCCATTCTATGGGCACATAGCATGTGGAGAGGCTGAAGTTGAACAGCATGTTTAGGTGGGAAGTTAATTCGTTCTGTAGTTCATGCAAGACGCAGCATGGGACACCATCTGGTCCCCATTGACGCTGTTTTTTTGGCTTTTGAAAGGGCTGTTTTCACCTGTGCGTCTGTGATTTTTGGGACACTACACTTTTCCGGTATTGTGGGCCCTTTTGGAGGTGAGAGGGGGGTGAAGTTTGCACTGAATCTATCTGCCAGGATGTTGGCAATATTAATAGGTTCAGTATATTTTGTGCTATTTTGCACTAGTTCAGTGCATATCTGCGAGTTGCCACTTAGATTCTTAACATAGCTAAAGAAGACTTTGTGGTTATCTTTTGAATCCTTGGCTATTTTTCTTTTGAAGTTAGCCTTGGATGATTTCATGAGGGACCTTAGTTTCTTACTGATACTGATCAGGGATGTCTTTCCTTCTTGAGATTTGCTTTTTTTCTGAACTAGTTTCCTCCTCCTACTGCATAGCCTGTTTATTGCAGGGGTCCACCAAACTGGTTTTCTTCTCTTAGAGGAGTGAGTCTTGGTTTTGCTAGGGATGGCATGATCCATGCATCCTTGTAGGTGCTCATAGAGTGCATTTGTAAAGTTTTCTGCATCTTGGGCAGCATTATCCTTTAGTGTGGGGGCTGTGAAACTTACCACCTCTGTCTTAAGTAAGATGAAGTTTGCTTTAGAAAAGTTTTTTTACTGTGGTTTCCTTAGTTGGGGGTGGTGGTGGGGTGTGGACATCTAGAGTGGTTTATGGTCTGATCTAACCAGTGACAGGTTGACCTCTGGTGTGGAACACCTGTCACCCATGTTGGTGATGACTAGGTCCAATATGTTTTCACCTCTGGTAGGGGAGTTTACCAGCTGATCCAGGGCGTTTGATTCTATGAATTCCAGGAAGCGTTGGGCCTGGTAATTTGCACTCGAGTAGTTTTCCCAGTGAATGGTAGGCTAATTGAAATTGCCCAATATCAGGGTGTTCGGTAAGACCTTCATGTTTTCCAGTGTCTCCAGAAAGGTGGAGTGGTGGTCCTGGGTCATGGAGGGTGATCTGTAGCAGGCCACAATTTGCATTGCAGATTTGCCCGATGTTAGTTGCACATGGATGATCTCAGAGGTATCATGCTGCGCCACTAACCTGGAGGTGTAGGTATCCTTGATAAATATGGATACACCCCCTCCTTTTGTGTTTCGGTCCGTGTTCTGTGGCTGAAACGTGTGGTATGAGTTGTAGCCCGGTAGTGCTGGGGTGCTCTCTGGAGCCTTGAACCAGGTTTGAGTTACTGCACAGATGTCGACGTTCTCCATACTGAGGAGTGCTTCGAGAGCATGCATTTTGAGATTTAAACTCCTGGCATTGAGTAGCATAACCCTCAGTTTTTTGTTACTTGTGCTGTTTACGGAGGTGGGTTTGACTTTTGAGCCTTGCCTAAAAAAGGCACTATGGGGTCAGCAAGAGCCTTGGCCAGTATTCGAAAGCCTAGGGGTGACAGGTGCAAGCCGTCTCTTGCGAAGCAACGTGGCTTGTCGAGCATGTCGCCCCAGGCTGACAGATACTGGATTCCCCTTGAATGACACCAGAAGCTTAGCCAATTGTTGAAATTGATAATTTTTTCTTTATACTGCGGTATCATTCTTGGTGAGGGCAGGATGTTACTCAGGGTCAGGGCCATACCAGCCTGGGCTACATGATCAGAGAGCTCTACCAGGTCTCTTTTCATGTAGTCCAGGGAGGTACGCCTCAGGTCATTCACACCAACATGAACAATGACAAAGTCATATTTGTACTTGTTCTGGAGTGACATGAGTGTTTGTGTTATGTGGCAGATTCTGGCTCCCGACAGGCAGCTAACAGTAACCTTCTGCTTGTCCAGCCTAGTGAGTGGGACGTTCGTGTGCCTGACCAGAGAGTCACCTATAGCTAGTGTGTTAGGTATGTTATTTCGCCTTAAGGGCTGTGATTGTGCGGTACACTGACTTTGTGTTTTATGTGTTGTCTGGTTTGTGACGGGAAGTGCAGGTTGTTTGGGTGTCTGCTTTGGAGGTCTCTGATGCTTTTGCAGGTTTTTATTTAGAGCCTCCGAGTATGATTTTGTGTATTTATGTGTATTTTTTGCCAGTGCTGTTTTAGTAGGTCTGTGTGCTGCTAGAGTTGTGGTGCAAGTGTTAACCTTCTCCTCTTGACTGTCTGTTAGAGTCTTGGGTGGAGACAGCTTAGCTTCCAGTTTGGCTGTATAATTGCATCTCTCGCATATGTTTGTGTTTTGTGGTAGAAGGAGAGGGTTGTCTGTGTACATGAGGCAGTTGTAACATTGCCTCAGGATACCCAGATTCACCAGCTGGACTGGAGAGTGCACCTACATAATATCCTTGTAATTCTATTAAAAGCAGTGCCAATTAATCCTTATGCAATTAACTGTATTATTAATTATGTGGTTCACACAGCACATTTAGCATTTCTGGCAAAAAATACCATTCTAAATGAAAAGCAATACTGAGTGGTGTGCCCCAGGCCTCTGTCTTGAGCCTTCTCCCCTTCTATGTTTCTCTATGAAATGACAAAGTCTAACTGCTGGCTTTGTAAATTTACTGACACGAGATGTTGGGAGTAATCCTATCATATGCAGGGGATGTCTAGAGATTCCAGCTCTCACTCAATGAAAACAAGGAGAGTAGGCCCAAAGTGTCATGTAATAGAAAAGTCTTTAATGTGGTGGTGCTGCGGTAGCGTTGTCGCCTCACAGTAAGACGCTGTCCGGTTCGATTCTCAGCTACAGCGTCTTCTGCGTGGAGACATGCGTGAATGGGTGTGCCTTCGTTGAAGGTTGTGCGTCAGGGCTGGCAACTCGGCACGTAAAAATCAACTGCCAATCATTAGCGGACCGGAGTTCCGCTGTGGCGACCCCTAACCGGGAAAAGCCGAAAGACACAACAACAACATAAATATTAAAATACAAACACGGTTTCACAAATGCTTCGTCAGGCAAATTTACCTGATGAAACAGTTGTGAACCCACCTTTGACAGACAAATTGATAAAAATACTTTGTATTTGAGCTTTGAACTTTGTAGCTGATGGTTATCACTTAAGACAAAGCTCAGAGATCTAGGCTTGGATTGTGTTCCTTACAAATTTACCAGGGGAAGGAAGCATTAACACTACATTCAGTAGCGTACTTGTACCTCTCCAAATGGAAAAATTCGCAGGAATCAGGAAGCACACTAATTCCCACCAAGAACTACTACAAAATACAGTTTGGTTTACAAAACAATGGAATAATCAATCCAGGAGCACAAGATCCTCTGAACATTTTATAATCTTTAACATCTTGCCATTCATAAGGATATCGGCTGTTTCATGAGCTCTGTACTTTGTCAAACTGTATTTTAGGGAATGCAGTTCTGTAATGAATATAACAACTTGTCTTGTTACTGAGCTGTACTGTAGCTACTTAACTGGGCTTTTCACTTTTAATTTTGCAGCTGGGGAGTTAATATGTATAAGGGTGGTATGAGGGGCCAAATGGTTTACTTGTTCTTTACTACTTATGATCCAGGTATGTTTTTACGTTTATTATTCTTTTTTTTTTTTTCTTACATTTATCATATATTCAGGAACCAGGAGTTCTTTCAGTTTTGGTAAAGTGGTCTAGGTATTGTTTGTTTAAAGTGCCATCTGTGTTTTGTGGGCAGTGCTGTACCTAGTCTTTAAGCTCAAGGAACTGCTGTTGTGAGTGGACATTCCTTAGGTCAGCAAACACAATAATGAAGTTGGCTAATGGAGCCTTACTCCAACACTTGCTCTCCGTGGGAGGATCCTGCTGCGTCTCCAAGTGATGGGTGCTATCACATCCGGTTATTGCCAAAATCACTGCAGAACTAATTAAACCATATGGTCAGCCTATAAAAGACACACGCAAAGTACAGTAGAAAGTCTCTATCAGTATCTGTTCCTCATGGGACACAGTCAGTTGTCTGTGGCACATGTTGATGCAATAACTAATATCTCCCCAATCTGATATTATATGTGGTGGGGGGCTGGGGCAGACTACTCTTCTAGATTAATATCTGTGGTGGAAGACTCCATGGAGGGGACCAGGTGATTCACTGCATACTTCTTGGGGACACACTAAGAGGTCTTGACCAAATGTGAGAAAGAGTAATCTGCTTTGGATACTAGTATTCTATTCCTGTGGTGCCTTTCTGGCTGATGCAACATAGAGAGTAATCTGCTTTGGATACTAGTATTCTATTCCTGTGGTGCCTTTCTGGCTGATGCAACATAGCCAGGACATCAGATTGACCATCATCCTGAGATGGAGCAGATGTACATGCAGACTCCAGAGGAAACTTTTGGCACCAGTTCATTCAGATCAGGTCCCAACACTAAAATGTCAGCATGCAGGACTGCTAAAGTGGCAGGAACACAGACCATGGCCCCAAAAGCATTGGAGCGGTTACTAATGAAACATGTTGGCACTGAATACAGAGTCCTTAATGACACCCTGTGCCAATAAATTGGGCACAGAGGTCATGAAAGCAAAAGGAAGACACAGCTCTGATGATAAAGTCAGACTCTGAGATTTCCAACTAAATCTTTGACATCATCAGTGTCTGCATCATCTGGTCCCATTCAACATGTAAGGAAGGACAACAGAAAGTCTTGAAGGAATGCACTGACATGGCAGAGGACGATCTTAACACTAAGCATCTAGATAGCATTTTCTTGGAAGAAAGTCTGCCCATTATTTTTTGTTAGAGACCACTACAATGTCCAAAAGAGATGAAGGTGCAAATAAACACCAATTAGCACTCCACTCCTCTGCAGCATCAATGTAATGAGAAAAAACATCTACACGGGGGATGGGGGTGAGGGTGTCAGTGCCCCAATACTGTGTCATGATCCTCAAATCCTCAGCCTTCCCTCACGGGGGATGGGGGTGAGAGTGTCAGTGCCCCAATACTGTGTCATGATCCTCAAATCCTCAGCCTTCCCTCACGGGTGATGGGGATGAGGGTGTCAGTGCCCCAATACTGTGTCATGATCCTCAAATCCTCAGCCTTCCCTCACGGGGGATGGGGGTGAGGGTGTCAGTGCCCCAATACTGTGTCATGATCCTCAAATCCTCAGCCTTCCCTCACGGGGGATGGGGGTGAGGGTGTCAGTGCCCCAATACTGTGTCATGATCCTCAAATCCTCAGCCTTCCCTTTTTTTCCTTCCCTTTCTTTCATTTCCTCCCTTAGAAACAGCAGAGAAGTAAGTATGCAATAACCTTTTCATTTATTTTGCCCTCCTGTAAAGTTCTGGAGCCATAATTGTCACATATTTCACTATAAGTGCCCTGAGTGTTTGGGACAGGTACCAGCTCCCCTCATTCTCATTCATACAATGCAGGGGCAACCCATATCTGTATATACACACACGATGCATGGCCAGTCTATATCTGTAAATACACATGATGCATGGGAAACCCATATCTGTAAATACACACGATGCACGGGCAACCCATATCTGTAAATACGCACATTGCATGGGCAACCCATATCTGTAAATACGCACATTGCATGGGCAACTCATATCTGTAAATACGCATGATGCATGGGCAACCCATATCTGTAAATACGCACATTGCATGGGCAACCCATATCTGTAAATACGCATGATGCATGGGCAACCCATATCTGTAAATACACACGATGCATGGGCAACCCATATCTGTAAATACACACGATGCATGGGCAACCCATATCTGTAAACACACACGATGCATGGGCAACCCATATCTGTAAATGCACACGATGCATGGGCAACCCATATCTGTATATACACACGATGCATGGGCAACCCAAATCTGTATATACACACGATGCAAGGGCAACCCATATCTGCAAATACACACGATGCATGGGCAATCCATATCTGTAAATATGCACATTGCATGGACAACCCATATCTGTAAATACACACGATGCATGGGCAACCCATATCTGTAAATACACACGATGCATGGGCAACCCATATCTGTAAATACGCACACTGCATGGGCAACCCATATCTGTAAATACGCATAATGCATGGGCAACCCATACCTGTAAATACACACGATGCATGGGCAACCCATATCTGTATATACACACGATGCATGGGCAACCCAAATCTGTATTATACACACGATGCATGGGCAACCCATATCTGTAAATACACATGGTGCATGGGCAACCCATATCTGTAAATGCACATGATGCATGGGCAATCCATATCTGTAAATGCACACGATGCATGGGCAACCCATATCTGTATGTACACACGATGCATGGGCAACCCATATCTGTATATACACACGATGCATGGGCAACCCAAATCTGTATATACACACGATGCAAGGGCAACCCAAATCTGTATATACACACGATGCATGGGCAACCCATATCTGTAAATACACACAATGCATGGGCAACCCATATCTGTAAATACGCACATTGCATGGACAACCCATATCTGTAAATACACACGATGCATGGGCAACCCATATCTGTAAATACACACGATGCATGGGCAACCCATATCTGTATATACACACGATGCATGGGCAACCCAAATCTGTATATACACACGATGCATGGGCAACCCATATCTGTAAATACACATGATGCATGGGCAACCCATATCTGTAAATACGCACATTGCATGGACAACCCATATCTGTAAATACGCACGATGCATGGGCAACCCATATCTGTAAATACACACGATGCATGGGCAACCCATATCTGTAAATACGCACATTGCATGGGCAACCCATATCTGTAAATACGCATGATGCATGGGCAACCCATATCTGTAAATACGCATGATGCATGGGCAACCCATACCTGTAAATACACACGATGTATGGGCAACCCATATCTGTATATACACACGATGCATGGGCAACCCATATCTGTATATACACACGATGCACGGGCAACCCATATCTGTATGCACACACGATGCATGGGCAACCCATATCTGTAAATACGCACGATGCATGGGCAACCCATATCTGTAAATACACAATGCATGGGCAACCCATATCTGTAAATACACAATGCATGGGCAACCCATATCTGTAAATACGCACATTGCATGGGCAACCCATATCTGTAAATACGCATGATGCATGGGCAACCCATACCTGTAAATACACACGATGCATGGGCAACCCATATCTGTATATACACACGATGCATGGGCAACCCATATCTGTATATACACACGATGCATGGGCAACCCATATCTGTATGCACACACGATGCATGGGCAACCCATATCTGTATGCACACACGATGCATGGGCAACCCATATCTGTATATACACACGATGCATGGGCAACCCAAATCTGTATATATAAACGATGCATGGGCAACCCATATCTGTATGTACACACGATGCATGGGCAACCCATATCTGTATATACACACGATGCATGGGCAACCCAAATCTGTATATACACACGATGCATGGGCAACCCATATCTGTAAATGCACATGATGCATGGGCAATCCATATCTGTAAATGCACACGATGCATGGGCAACCCATATCTGTATGTACACACGATGCATGGGCAACCCATATCTGTATATACACACGATGCATGGGCAACCCAAATCTGTATATACACACGCGATGCAAGGGCAACCCAAATCTGTATATACACACGATGCATGGGCAACCCATATCTGTAAATACACACAATGCATGGGCAACCCATATCTGTAAATACGCACATTGCATGGACAACCCATATCTGTAAATACACACGATGCATGGGCAACCCATATTTATTTATTTTATTTTATTTTACATTTGTTGACCGGGCTAGACTGGCTGGATACATGTCCATTTTCAGCAGAGGCCCGAGGAGAAAAGCTCCACTATATACTAGTAAATCATAAAAGAACATGAAAACAGCACAGTAAGATAACAAATTATAGGCATGTAAAGAACTATTAACATAGTAACAGAACAGAAGCAAATTCAACAAAATCTAAAATACAGTGAGGATTCCTAATCCCATATTCTTTACAAGGCAAGAATATTAAAGTTGGAGAGAGAGAGAGAGAGAATAGTGACTCGCCCAAGAGTCTATATAATATGTACAGTATTAACAATAATGATAAACATTTAGTACCAGGGCACTAGTTATAGGTTATAGGATTTCATAGGTTAGTACTAGGCTAACTGCCCTTGTGAGCCATTGTAAGCCTAGCCAGTTATCCCTTGTGAGACTCAAACTCTGCACCTTGTGTTTGTAAGGCAAACACCTTAACCATTAGGCCACCCTCCCAACTCCATAAAGAAACAGTTAGCACATCAGGGAGCAGGATAAGGTTTAAATAAATGGAGAGATGACTGGTTGCAGTAATATATCAAGTAGAATGAAAAAAGGGATGTTGTAGGAAAGTAAAATGCAAGTGACAATCAAGGTTAGCTACAGAGGAGGGGTAGTACTAGTGATAGAGACAATTAGAAGAGTAAAGGAGAGAACTGTAAAGAGAGTTGGATGCTGAGGTCAGTCATGAGTAGAGCAATGGCATAGCCAGTGAGATTTGAAATAGTTCTTTAGTTGTTTCTTGAAAAGTTGTGGAGAGCCTAGAGTGGTCAGTTCTGTGGGAAGTTTATTCTAGTATGAGCCAACCCTATTTGCAAACAAGGAGTCACCAGCTTTATTGTGTGATTTGAAAGTGGCAACTAGTAGTTTGCTAGTTGAGTGGAGGGATACATCTGTATATACACACGATGCATGGGCAACCCATATCTCTATGTGCACACGATGCATGGGCAACCCAAATCTGTATATACACACGATGCAAGGGCAACCCAAATCTGTATATACACACGATGCAAGGGCAACCCAAATCTGTATATACACACGATGCATGGGCAACTCATATCTGTAAATACACACGATGCATGGGCAACTCATATCTGTAAATACACACGATGCATGGGCAACCCATATCTGTAAATACGCACATTGCATGGACAACCCATATCTGTAAATACGCATGATGCATGGGCAACCCATATCTGTAAATACACACGATGCATGGGCAACCCATATCTGTAAATGCGCACATTGCATGGGCAACCCATATCTGTAAATATGCATGATGCATGGGCAACCCATATCTGTAAATACACACAATGCATGGGCAACCATATCTGTATATACACACAATGCATGGGCAACCCATATCTGTATATACACACAATGCATGGGCTACCATATCTGTATATACATACGATGCATGGGCAAACTCATATCCGTCTTCACACGATGCATGGGCAACCCATATCTGTATGTACACACGATGCATGGGCAACCCATATCTGTATGTACACAAGATGCATGGGCAACCCATATATGTCTTCAAACAATGCATGGGCAAACCATATTTTTAGTCACACAATGCATGAGGAATCTGTATTTGTATTCACACAGTGCATGAGGAATCCATACTTGTATTCACACAATTCATGGGGAGTTTCATGTTGTTTGGAGGATGGTAACTTTTTGTGGGTCTTTATTAGATCAGCGAACGCTTAAAAAAGCGAACGCTGATTGATCAACCTTATGTAAGTGAAAGCTTACAATCTCGAACTGTCAGATCAGCGATTTTTTCCTAGGGAAAAAAAAAATCGCTGATCCAAAACACATACACACAACACAACACAAGAACACCAAACAAACAGAAATCCACACACATACACCTAAAATCTCACACCTAACCCTACACTAAACTATGCACACACCACTAACTATCCACTTACCTTAACCCAAACCCTAACCCTAAGGTCCGTCACTATCGCACACTCACCTCACCCGCTCCCTAACCGTAACTCACCTAAACCCACCCTAACCCTCACGTCCACACAACCGCACACATACCTAACCCGAGCCCTAACCGGAACTCACCTAACCCACCCTAACACTCACATCCACACAATCGCACACTTACCTGAATCCGACCCATAACTTTCCACCACAGCACTGAAAATACCGAAGCAACAGAAACGGACAACCGAATTCTTTCCATAGGAAAAAATTTGGGTTTCTGTTGCTTCGATATTTTGAACATTCACTAAAATAAGGAAGGTCAATCAGCATTCGCTTGTTTAAGCATTCGCTGATCTAATATAGACCAAGAACAGAAAAAAATGAACCAAACCAAGATTAAAAATAAAATTGCCCAGCAGGAACAGGACCCGGAACTCACTCCACAGCCAAGAGTATGAATATAATAAAAATTTTTAATTGCAATCCACAAACGTAAAAAACCAAGCACTTTCACTCGGTCACTACCAAGCTTTTTCAAGGTACAAACAGGGTGCAATCAATTCAAAGGTATTAAATAGTAAAAACAGGTCACATGACCACGATTGTTAATTAACCTTATTCTAAACCATACCTTAATTGTATAGGTACCAGTGTTAAAATCCAAAAGCACACAGGATAGTAACCAAGAACTGTGCCTGAAAAATAGCACTAAAACGTATCAAAATCATTTTCTTCACACAATAATGTGAAATTAATAAATGTCCAATGTGGAAATAAACTAATAATAATAATTCATGAACAAATGCTACAAAAACAACAATAAAATGTTAAAAATGTATCAATGAAACATATTAAAGACAATACCCTTGTAGAAAATCCACAAATCATAACTCAAATAAAAATAACAATGTTTATACTCAATTGAAACTTTATAGTCAGGCCATTCTCAACCTTGATACACTGCTAATATTGATATTCTCATTTAAACCAGGAAACCTACCCGCGTCCAACTTTTTTGAAGCATTTGTTCATGAATTATTATTATTAATTTTTATTTCCACATTGGACATTTATTAATTTCACATTTAAGGTGTGGTTTAGAAGAAGGTTAATTAACAATCTTGGTCATGTGACCTGTTTTTACTATTTAATACCTTTAAATTGATTGCACCCTGTTTGTACCTTGAAAAAGCTCGGTAGTAACCTAGTGAAAGCACTTGTTTTTTTATGTTTGTGGATTGCAATTAAAAATTTTTATTATATTCATACTCTTGGCTGTGGAGCGAGTTCCGGATCCTGTTCCTGCTGGAGAATTTTATTTTGATCTAATAGAGACCAACTTTTTGTTTGGAGAAGCACTGGTGACAGCCTTCCAGTTTGTTAAAAACTGAAACTTTTTAACAATTGGTACAAAAATTTGAAAAAAGACATACTGTTACAGCTGGAAATAATAAAACACTGTTGCTAGAATGGGATGAACTCAAGTCAAAGTTAGAGAAGGAAATAGCCTCTCAAACACAGCACAGACAATTAGGACACAGATGTGGAATGGTAACAAAGTTAGGGAGGAAAACAGAGGTTTAACTGGATTAACAGCATTCCAGACTATGAAAAAGAGCAAAGAGTCAGGAGGCACAAACAGGGACTGAATTTTAGAGTAAAAGCAGGGTGTGTGTGTTAACAGTGGATTATAGGTAGAAAATAGTGAGAAGACAGTAAAAACCATTAGGTAGAAAACGTGATGAGCTGCAAATTGAATGGGAGCACATTTGTAGGTAGGAAATGAAAAAAATGAGAGTAATAATGAGAAAATATGTTTTAATGCCAGGTAGGCTACAAAGCCATGTTATTCTGGGGACTTGGGAACACATTTTTGTCATGTTCAAATATGGCACACTGAGAATGAAATGGAGTAGATATTATCAGGTTACTGAAGCAATTGGTACAGATAATGCAGAAATTAATGCTGTTAGATTACACCAACACAATTAAGTGTAACAAAATGCAAAAGTATACATCTTGTGATGTTAACTGCCCACTAAAAAAGCTATAAATAGCAAATGGAAGTCCACTAGAGGAAAGATAAGCTATTGTACACCTTAGCATGTGGCATAAGTTTGAGAAAGTACAATAGCAAACAGAATATTCTGGGAAAACATGTTGATAAGTGGCTACCTTGCAGTATGGACAGGAATTTGATGAAAGAATGAAGTTTATGAGGAAATGGGCTTGCACTGTGAGATAAAGGCAAATGTAAATGTACAAACACCTTCTATATTAGGATGAGGTAATTAAGGTGAAAACGATGCTTAATTTGTCTGGTAAATTTATTTGCTCTGAATTAACTTTTCTTTTTTATCACTATGTTTTTACACAATCACTGCTGGGAAAGTACATAGGTTGATACTAGGCTACCTGCCCTAGGGCATTTATAAGCCTAGCCAGAGTGTGTTTGGCTTTCACCACCCTTTTAGATTAGTTGACTGTGCCTCTGTATAGTAGGTCACAGAAGATAGCCCTTTTAAGGTTAGTTTACTGTGCCTCTGTCTAGTAGGGACACAGAAGAGATCCCAGGGGTAAACCTATGATCTCCCATCCACTCGTCAAGATTTCTCTTGAAGAGGGTCATTGAGGGGCTCTGGCTAACATGGATTGGGATTTTGTTCCAGAGTGAGGGGAGCCTCTGGGATATGAATCTGTCCCTCCAGCATGTCCTATTTATTTCTGTGCTGAGGTTTAAGTCCCTGGAGCGTGTAGCTTTAAGGGATTTGGATTTCCTGGGGTGGAGCATGTCCATTAATTCTGGGTTGGACATGGTTTTATACATCAGGCACAGATCGCCTCTGGGTAGGCGGTAAGCAACTGAGTAGGGCTGGAGTTTCTTTAGCCTAACTGTGTAGGGCATCTGTTTGAGTCCCCTGATCCTCTTGGTGAGGTACTTTTGGGGTCTTTCCAGTTGCTGCAGGTGTCGGGTAAGGTACATCCCGAATGGGGCATTGTATTCAATTATGGGCCTGATAAGTGATGAGTAGAGGGGCACAATGACCTCTCTTGATCTAGATGTGAACCCTTTCGTGATAAGGTGGGCTATATAGAGGATCTTTCTAACCACTTTGGCAACGTGATTGCCACAGGAGAGATTACTATCTACTTGGGTCCCCAAATCCCTAATTACTTCTTCCGTACTTAATGGATTACCACCTATGTGGTAATTTGTTGGCACTTTATTTTTCCCAAAGGGGATGACTATGCACTTTTTAGCATTAAGCTTTAGGCCATGGCTCTGGCACCAGTTATCCGTCTCTGAGAGACCCTTTTGGAGGATGCTTGTGTCAGTCGGCGAGACGATTATGGTACCCAGTTTGCAGTCATCTGCGAACTTGGTCAGCCATAGTCCTCCTGTGTTAGCCTGTACCTCAGAGAAATATATACCGAACAAGAGAGGTCCCAGGACTAAGTATTGTGGGACACCACTTGTAACTGGTTTAGACTCTGACATGGCATCTGCAATTCTGACCATGTGGGTTCTATCCCAGAGCCAGTTTGCAACCCATCTTGTGACATAGAGGTTGATATTTAAGCTGGTGAGCTTATTTATGATGCCCGAGTGGGGTATTGTGTCGAAGGCTTTTGAAGGTCCAGGTAGGCTGTGTGGACTTCCTTGCCTTCATCTATGGCCTTGGTGACTGTTTCAAAGAAGTCGACCAGGTTCAAGAGGCAAGATATGCCCTGAACAAAGCCGAATTGGGTAGGATCCAGTGTTTGGAGGTTCCCAATGTCTTTGTTTATGAGTTCCATGAAGATAGCTTTGCAGACCAGGCTAGTCAGGCTTATAGGCGATAGTTTCCGGGGTCCATTGTGGCACCACCTTTGTGGAGTGGGACCACTGTTGCTGTACGTCATTCCTTGGGTACATATCCTGTAGTAAGGCTGAGACTGAACAGTGACTTTATGTGAGGGTTCAGTTCTTCTTGGAGCGCGTGTAAGATGCAGCCCGGTACACCATCCGGTCCCATTGATGCTGTGTTTTTTGCTTTGGAAAGGGCAGCTCTCACCTGTGCATCTGTGATGTCAGGGAGGTTACACTCTTTTGGGATAGACATTTGCTCTTTTGGGGGGGGGGAAGTTTGCACTGAACCTGTCTGCCAGGATGTTGGCAATGTCTGTGGGTTCACTGTATGTTTTGTCATTTTGCACCAACTCAGAGCATATCTGGGAATTGCCACCCAGGTTCCTGACATAACTAAAGAAGGCCTTGTGATTATCTTTAGTGTCTTGTGCAATTTTTCTTTCTAAGCTGGCCTTAGATGATTTTATGAGGGATCGTAGTTTCTTGCTAGTACTGATCAGAGATGCCTTCCCTTTTTGGGATTTTGCTCTATCATGCAGTAGCTTCCTCCTTCTGTTGTATAGCTTATTTATGACTGGGGTCCACCAGACAGGTCTCCTGCCTTTGGAGGAGTGAGTCTTGGTTTTTATTTGGGATAGCTAGATCCATGCATTCCTGTAGGTGTCCATAGAATGCATTTGTAAAGGATTCTGCGGTTTGGGCCATATTTTCCACTGGCCCGGGGGCTTTGAAGGATTCCACCTCGGTTTTGAGAAGTGTGAAGTTTGCTTTTGAGAAGTTCTTCACTGTGGTTTCCTTGGCTGGGGGTGGGGACAGGATATGGATGTCCAATGAGATTAAATTATGGTCAGATCTTACCAATGAGGGGTATACCTCTGGTATGGAACATAGAGTCCCCATGTTGGTGATGATCAGGTCCAATATGTTTTCCCCTCTTGTGGGAGTGGTGACCAGTTGTTCCATAGCATTTGGGTTTATAAATTCTAAGAACCGTTGGGCGAGGGTGTTGGGGCTTGAGTAGTGCTCCCAGTCTATGTTTGGGTAGCTGAAGTCACCCAATATAATGGTGTTTGGAGAGACCTTCATATTCTCCAGTGTTCTCAGGAAAGCTGAGTGGGGTTCCTGAGTTTGGGAGGGTGGTCTGTAGCAGGCTACAAACTGAAAGGCAGTTTTGACCACTGTTAGTTGCACATGGATGGTCTCTAATGCTTCGTGCAGTGCCACTAACCTAGAAGTGTGGGTATCTTTGATGAATATGGATACTCCCCCCTCCTTTTGTGGTTCGGTCCGAGTTTTGGGGCCAAAAAGCATGGTATGAGGTATAACCTGGTAGTGCTGGGGTGCTCTCGGAAGCCTTCAACCAGGTTTCTGTTACTGCACAGATATCGATATTCTCCATACTGAATGACACCAATACTTTAGCCAATTGTTAAAATTGATTATTTTGTCTTTATACTGTGGCATCATTCTTGGTGAGGGTAAGATGCTACTCAAGGTCAGGGTCATACCGGCCTGGGTACATGATAAGAGAGCTCCTCTGTGTCTCTTTTCATGTAGTCCAGGGAGGTACGTCTCAGGTCATTCACACCAGCATGGACAATGACGGAGTCATATTTGTACTTGCTTTGGAGTGACCTGAGTGCTTGCGTTATGTGCCGGATCCTGGCACCCCAGAGGCAGCTTACAGTGACCTTCTCCTTGTTCAGCCTGGTGAGTGGGACGTTAGTGTGTCTGACAATAGAGTCACGTATTACAAGTGTATTAGGTGTGTTGTTTAGCCTTAAAGGCTGTGACTGTGTGGCACACTGACTTTGTGAACTATGTGATACGTGGGTACTGTTGTGGGGTAGCGGTTGCTTGGATGTCTGCTTTGGAGGTCTCTGCTGCTTGGGCAGATTTTTATTTAGAGCCTCCGAGAATGTTTTTGTGTGTTTATGTGTTTGGTTTGCTGTTGCGATAGGTCTATGTGAGACTGGATTTGTGGTGTGTGTGGTTACCTTCTCCTCCTGACTGACTGTGCCAGTACTGGGTTGAGAGAGCTCAGCCTCCAGTTTGGCTATATATTTGCATCTCTCACATATATTTGAGCTTGTTGGGAGGAGGAGAGGGTGGTCTGTGTACATAAGGCAGTTGTAACATTGCTTCAAGATTCCCAGAGTCACCAGCTGGACTGGAGTGTAAACCCGAAACTGCCTTTTGGACATGCCAGAATAGTATAAGGAACTACTTTTTGACTGATCAAAACGGACCAATAGGGAGCCAAGTACTTAAAGGGAGTATAAGAGGGTGTAGTGCTTTAGTTTATTAGTGCTTACTTATAAGATTACTTATACGAGCAACTGCATGGCTTTAGAATGAAAATAGAGTGCTTACTTTGAGATTTAGAACAGTTCGTGAAGAGCAGACTTTCTGGAGCCGGGAATAGTTTAAACCCGTTTAAGCGGTGCTGCGCTATGCGCAAAATCGCGCAAATGTGGGTTTTAAAGCAGGGAAACTGAAAGAGATAGGAATTGACCCAAAACGGCCAATAAGCTACTAGTTTCAGGGCGGAGACCACTCCTCCAGGGAGAGATAGGCTGCTCAAAGCTCCCCACTCTCACTGGTGAACAGAGAAACTTCCGCCTATCCAAGTAAGGATAAGGGCAACACAGGAAACTATACTATACCACAGTCCGGAATTCAGCAAAACCTATTATAGTTCAGCAAATGCGGGAAAAGAGAATATATTTTTTTTTTGTTTTTTTCAGGAAACAGCAGAAAAACACTGTAAATGCTATAAACAGGCTAACGCACTTTAGTGTGTAGCCTACAACAGTAATACAATACAAAAACGACTTTAATTGATATAAAACAAGTTCAAAAATTGTAAAAAGCAGAAGGCAAATGCAATTTAAACTTTTTAAAGCACAGATCAGTTAGAAATTCGCTTTTTAGGTGGGAAAAGGCAGTCGGAGCAAAAAAACAGAGAAAAAATACTTAAATCTGGAAAAGTCTCTCTTGGGTCTCTCTGTTGCCTGTATCACTCTGCAGGACAACACGAGGAGCTGTGCGGAGTTGTATACAATAACAAACTTTTTAAATCACAGATTCACTAAAAAAACTGGCGTTTTAGGCGGAATTAGTTAAGACAGCAAGAAAAGCAGAAAAGTAATACTTAATCACTCCAAAGTCACTCTTTTGTCTCTCTGCTGCTGTAGACTCTGCAGAACACCTGGAAGGCACTTGCTGAGCGGAATACAAGTGTAAAAACTGTGCAAATGAGGTTTTTATAGCAGGGAAGTGAAAGAGAAATTAGCCCAAAATGGCCAATAAACTACTAACCTCTGGGCTGAAACCACTCCTCCAGGGACAGATAGGCTGCTCAAAGCTCCCCTCTCTCACAGGTGAACAGAGAAACTTCCTTCTATCCAAGTAAGGTAATGGCAACACAGAAACTTGCAACACAGCCTTATATTCAGCAATAACCTGAAAACTGGACTATACTAGTTCAGAAAGGCGGGAAACAAGTATATAATTTTTTTTCAGAAAATAGAGCAGATACAATCAAAATTACCCCAAAAAGGCCAATAAACTACTAACTTCTGGGCTGAAACCACTCCTCCAGGGACAGATAGCCTGCTCAAAGCTCCCCTCTCTCACAGGTGAACAGTTGTGTACACTTACCATAAATGTAGATGTTAGAGTGTATTCACTGTTGCAGTCATTACATTTGGGTTATCTGCCTGCAGGTAGCCCTCAGCCAGCCTGAATACCAGAGTCTTGGATTCTTGCGTCGGCTGCTGTCTCTTCTTCCATGACATCAGGTTGTCAGGGGTATGAAACATGCAGCCAACGCCATTACATCAGTTGTTCTTGCCCCAGATGTCAGGTGCCCCCACAAAGGGAAGCAATTATATGTTATGTTACACCCCCATCAAAAAGCAAATAAACCAGAAAGCTTAAAACAAGAAGCAAAGGTAGAGCCAAGAGAGTCACGGGGCTAGAGGGAGGGTAACTAAGACTGCAACAGTGAATACACTCGAACATCTACATTTATGGTAAGTGTACACAACTGTACTATGTTTTTCATGTTTCATTGTTGCAGTCATTGCATTTGGGTTGATTCCCAAAGCTATGGAAGGTAGCAGGAAGTTGGAGAGCATTAAGGCCAGCTATTAAGCCCTGCAAAACTGCAGTGGCAAAACTAGCTCTGGATTTAGAAAAAATAGGCATGTGGTAATGCTTGGCGAAGGTATGCACAGTGCTCCAGGTGGCAGCTTCTAGGATGTCCCTGGTAGGGACCCCTCTGAGAAAGGCTGCAGACGTACATGCAGCCCTGGTGGAATGTGATCTTATCCCCTGTGTGGTAGGTTTTCCATGGTGCTTACAGCAGAAATGAATGCAATGGGCTATCCATTTAGAAATGGTTTGCTTTGAAATGGCCTTCTCCTCTGCCCCTGCAGCAAAGCCAACTAGCAGCTGTTCAGATTTTCTGAGAGACTTAGTCCTGTCCAAATAAAATCTCAGTTGTCTGTGCACGTCCAAAGAGTGCAGAACGCATTCTCCTTTGTTTTGTGGATTCGGGAAAAGGTAGGCAAATGAATGGACTGACTTAGGGCCACACTAGGCACCACCTTGGGCATAAAGGAAGGATTGGTCCTGAGGGAAACCCTGTCTGCATGGAAGATAATGAAGGGCTCCACTGCCATGAGGGCCTGTAATTCAGACACTCTTCTTGCTGAAGTGATGGCTAGAAGGAAGGCTGTTTTCCAAGAAAGGAATTTCAACTCTGCAGTTGCAGCTGGTTCAAATGGAGGGAGAGTGAGCTTTTCCAAGACAAAGATAAGGTCCCACGTTGGCGTAGGTGCTCGCCTGGGGGGGGGGGGTCTTAAATTTTTAGCCCCTCTGAGGAATTGCTTTAACAGGGGGTGAGAGAAGAGGGGTGGTTCAGTATTATAATGTGCTGAAATTGCAGAGGTATGAATTCTAATTGATGAGAAGGATAAGCTCTTGTAGAGCATTTCTGTTAAGTACTGAAGAATGAGGTAAGCTGGACACCGTAGTGCCCATACCCTGGGTCTAGCTCCAGGAACAGTATCTTTTACACTTTTCAGCATAGGATTTTCTAGTACCAGGTCTCCTTGCTTCCAGAATGGCATCCAGCACCTGCTTACTGAGGGATGCTATTGGAGAGCTCAAGGAATTAGACAGGCTGCAAGGTTCAGGGTTTGAAGTTGAGGGTGCAGAATCTGGCCCGCCTGCTGAGACAGCAGGGAAGCTGTCTGAGGCAGGTGTCATGGATCCAGCAGTATCATACTGTGCAAGAGGGGGTACCAGTGCTGGCGAGGCCAGTCTGGTGCCATAAGTCTTGTCCTTGGTTTATCCTGTTTGATCTTTAGCAGAATGTTCGAGAGGAGAGGCAGAGGGGGAAAGGCATAAACCGAGAGGCTTTACCAGATAAAGGACAGGGCATCCACATTCCAAGCTAGACTGTGGGGAGCCCTTGTGCAGAATTTGTCCAATTGATAGTTATGGGGGGGGAGGCAAATAGGTCTATCTCTGGCGTCCCCCATTTGTTCCTCAAGAGGTTGAATATTTTTGGTTCCAATTTCCATTCGTGTGGGTCCATGAGATTTCTGCTTAGGTCTGCCAGTGAATTTAGCTTGCCTGGCAGGAATTGAGCTTGTAGGTGCACTTGGTAGCTCAAGGCTGTGTTCCACAGAGCCATGGCTAGTCTGCAGAAAGGGTACGAGTGGATTCCCCCGTTTGTTTATGTGCCACATAAGTGTGGTGTTGTCTGTCTTTACCAATAATTGTCCTGGAAGGATGTGGTCTTTGAAGGCTGTCAGGGAATTCTGTACAGCTAGCATTTCTTTTTGGGTGATATGCAGGTGCATCTGACATTGGTTCCATTTGCCCTGAATGAACTGTCCTGTCAAGTGAGCCCCTCATGCATAGTCTGATGTGTCTGTTGTTAGGGTTTGGGCGGCAGGGAGTAGATTGAAAGGAAGCCCCTTGCTGTGGTGGCAGGCCTCTGCCCACCAAAGGAACTCTGTCTTTATACAAGGAATGATAGGAATCACTGACTCCAGGTCCTGAGAATGTTGACACCATATAAATGAAGATAAACCAGTACAAACGTATAACATTTAATGGAAGTAACAAAAAGCAAAGCTTTCAGGTAAAACAACCCTTTTTCAAAGCAATTTGTACTTGGATTATCTACCATTACTCTACCATCGTTTTTGTTCTTGTTGGAATGTTGACACCATAGGCATTTTAGATACCATTGTAGTTTCCTCATATGCAGTCTTGCATATGGAATTAGTAGAATGCAAGAGGCCATGAACCCCAGGGCTTGCAAAATTTTCCTTGCAGATAGCTGGGTTTTTGTGGCCAGTAGTTCGAAGTAGGTTTGTCAAATAAACTTGTTTCTCTGGCGTGAGGTAAGCCATCTGGGAAGCTATGTTCAAGCTTACTCCCAGGAATACAATCTGTTGGTTGGGTACTAGATGAGATTTATTTTCGTTTATGGTGTACCCCAGAGAGGTTAGAAGTTTCTTTACGAATGCAAAATGTTTTAATAGCATGTCCTGGCTTTTTGCCTGAATCAGACAATCGTCCAGGTATGGGTATATTTGAATATTTCTCTGCCTGCAAAATGCAATGGCTGGAGCTAGACACTTTCTGAATACAGTGGGCACAGTAGATAAGCCAAAGGGAAGTGCAGAGAATTGATAGTGCATAGAGCCTGCTCTGAAGCGTAGGTATTTCCTGCAAGATTCCCTTACTGGAATGTGCAGGTAAGCTTCCTTTAAGTCTAAGGTTGCCAACCAGGCATCTTTGCCTAGCATAGGAAGCAGCTGTTGAAGTGTTAGCATTTTGAATGTTGGGATTACCAAAAAGGTGTTTAGAATAGAGAGGTCCAGGATAGGACGCCAGGAGCTGCCTTTTTCTGGGTACCAGGAAACGTCTCGAATAAAAACTTTGTCCCCTTTCTTCTGCTGGGACAGGTTGAATAGCCCGGATACTTAGAGAGCGAACCTGCTGTTGAGCCTCTGCCCACAGATTTGGGGGTAGGTCTGGCCAACTATCTGGGGATGGTAGGGTGTGGAAGTGGAATCTGTATCCATGGGAAAGTATATTTAAAACCCATTTGTCCTGTATAACGAGTTCCCAGTTTTTTGCATGCAGGGCGAGCTTTCCTCCTAAGAGACCAGGCAGTTGGGCAGGGCTTGGAAGGGCTTGGAAGGGTTAAGGTTAAGTCATTGTGACATTTGCCCATAGGGGGGTGTCTTACTACTGCCTGTTTTGGAAGTGGTAGCCCCCCACTGCTTAGGCCTGTGTGTAGCCTAAGACTGTAACCTAGGTGGTCCGCTGTTCCTGGGTTTGGACTGAGAAGGCCTGGAAGAGACTGGAAAGGACCAATTCTTTGAAGGCCAATGCCTACTAAATCTGGGAGGCTGTACTTGCAGGAAATTTTTAACAGTTTGCATAGATTTAGCTTCCCCCTCCATCTTTTTGAGGACGACTACTGCTTTGTTGCCAAACAGGCGGTCTTGGTTTAAGGGAGCATCCAGTAATTTAGCTTTAACATGATCTGGCAAGTTTTGCTCCTTAAGCCAAGCAGCCCTGCAAGATGCTTCTTAAGAGTCAAAACCACACTGCAAAGTATGTTTACCAACTTGTTCAGCAGAATGCATTAAATCCTGTAATTGTTTATGTTCAGCACAGTCAGGAATCAACATCATTTTCTGTTTAAGTAGTCCCATAATATGCTGCTGATACTTTATATGAAACTGGCAATTTAAGGCCCTAATGCGCAAAGCAGCAGAAGTGTATACCTTCTTACCCCATCTGTCCAAGGCCTTAGAATCTCTATCAGAGGGGGTAGGATTTTTGGCAGCAGTAGCCTTAATGCCCTTTGGTCCTTGGGAAATGGTCTCTGGATCCATAGTAGGATTCTTGAAGAGGAACTTGTGAGAGTCAGGTACTCTGTAATACCGGACAGGTTTTTCTGGGAGCTTGAGGTAAAGTGTCTGGGGACAGGCTAGATTCCAAGAAGGCATCTAAAATGTCTAGAACAGAAGGTATAGCTAAAGGCCTGTGTTGAGGGAGGAGTAAGAATTCCTTAAGCCTCTTTTTGGAGTCAGAGTAATCCTGGCTTTCCCAGCGGAAATACTCCCTATGAGTGTGCAAGGTTTCACCAAAATAAAAATCTTCTGGAGGGGAAGCAGAGGGAATGGAATCCTCTACATCAGAATCCTCATAGGTAGATAAGGGCAAATCCTGGTAATCAGAAGAAACAGAGATTTCAGAATCCTGATCAGAAGAATCTGAAGGAAAATCAGTTCTGGGTCTCTCAGAGGGTGGAAGGCTGGCTTCCCCTAATTAAAGTAATAAGGTCTTCAGCCATTCTAAGCATTTGTTTTTTTAGGCATATGGGCCTGACCATGCAGTTTGGACGTCGGTTTTCTAGGTGTGGGTCGAGTTTTAGGCCTGGATGAAGAAGATGGCGTTGGTTTAAAATGCAACTCTGTAGGCCTAAACACACCCTCAGAAGCTGGTGCCTGCACAGCGGCTCCAGACCCATCAAAGGTAGAGACATCCGCAGGTTCCATAGTGGAAGAAGCATCTCACGGCATACCGGACTCCAAATGGGTCTTAGTAGAGGCCTGCGAATCTGAAGTAGCAGGCATCAGGGGCTGCAAAAGTGCCTGAGTACCGCGAATTGGCGACTAGCTTAACGGAAGAGTCGTTTGCAGTTTTGGACCTATGCGGTCTTTCTCTGTCGTTATCCTTACATTTTTTCGGAATATCGGTAGTCGGATGGCTTACCAAAGCTATTTCTGGATAGTTAAACAGAGTATCAAAATAATTTGCTGCGAAAATAGACAGATGAATAGTTTGGTGGTTGAATAAGGCACAAAACTAACAGCGAGGGACGTCATGGTCTGGGCCTAAGCAAGGAATGCAGTCTTCTTCTTGAAGAAGAAGGAATGCAGTACGAATGAAAATCTTTATGAGGTATTTGCTTTCCACAGGTAAGACAACTGTTAACTTTTACTGACATCGGTTAAGAGCAAGAAAAAGGATCCCCAACGGGGTACTTAACTTTTTTCGAAGACTTCGATGTTTAAACTCGAAAACGAAAACTTCAGGAGTCGGCAGACTGGCATTTGCGAACTGCTTCTACTTCGGGCACCGCACGGCAAGAAAGACGGATGTAATGGCATCGGCTACATGTTTTATACATTTGTTGCTTGCTTGCTGCTTAACCTTTGGTTGAGATATATTTAATGTATTAAATGTATTAAATGTATTAATTATATATATTATATGTATTATATATTTTATCTATTTTAGATTTTTATAAAAGAATGTTAGGCTAAAGGTAATTAATTGTTTAAATACTTAATTGGTATGAAATTTCTATGATGTCATAACCAATCTATAGTATTTAATGGTCTGAATGATTTTCAGGCTTGTAGCATTTTAGTCTGAAGAAGGTGGGGAGAATCTCTCTACCGAAAGCGCTTACTAATAAACGGCTATTTGGTTTGAATTTGTTCAGCCTTGACTTTTGCTTATACTTCGTGGGCTATTCTTTTTTCTACATGTTTTATACCCCTGACGACCTGATGTCATGGAAGAATAGACAGCATCCGATGTAGGAATGCAAGACTCTGGTATTCAGGCTGGCTGAGGGCTACCTGCAGGCAGATAACACAAATGTAATGACTGCAACAGTTAAACACGAAGAACATCATTAGGTTTTCTAGTCAACAGTCTGACCGTAACACCAATTTAATGATGGAATATGACATGCTGATAATGGATGGAGTAACAAGATTAGAATTTGGACTTTTGGGAAAAAATGTGTCAGAAATGAACAGCAAAGCAAATTGCTGTCCAATGACATGGGGAAAGACAGGACACTATGGTATTATTGTTGTAAAATTTCTAAGCAATTAACGTTTTAACTAATGTTACTCTTACCTGTAGGGCAAAAAATTCTGTATTGATAAAAAAAAAATCAAAGTGAACAGACAACTGCTGCTGATGTGATCTTTACTGTCAAAACTGTCCAGGAAGAGAAGAAACACCAACATCAGATGCTGACAATTGGTATACTGCACACAGATTAAAAACGTTGACAGGTTTGCTATACTAGGCATAAACTGAGTAGTGTGTACAGCTGTGGAGGTTATACAAGAAGAGGGACATTAGGCTGCAGGAAAAACTCTAGTGACAAGCCACCAGAAGGGTACATGGGATGTGAATTAGAAACAAGAGCTAAAGTTCTTCTCACTAAGTGAGAAAAAAGTGCATGGGGGGGGGGGTGTGATATGGTTGTACAAGATTATGCCTACAAGATGCAAAGGGTACATCCAATAAATGGAAGGAACAGAGGGAGAAGGAGGAACAGCAGCATACCATAGGCTCACAAAGTACTCACTGAATCAATACAAATCACAGAGAAGGCTTTCAGTCCCCTCAAATGAACTACTAGAGTGGCTGATGAATAGGGACTACAGAGAGGCATTCACGAGAGCACTAGATGGGTGGAGAAGAGGCGACAGAGAAATAAATGGAGAAGTAGGGCGCTGAATGCTCTTTAAAGGGCAGGCTACTTACACGTACTGTCACCTTCTGCTGTCAAATACATGGAATGTAATGAGCATAACACTGCTTAGCTGTTCTGTTTTAATAGCATAGCAATAAGCCATCTCTGGTGAAGGCTTACCAGTCATTCACAAAGCCAGGTGCAACAGTCAAACACTACGCTTCGAGAGTAGTGCAGTTTGTGACTTTAGTACTGTACAACAGAGACACGGTATCGCAGAAGTACCATGCCTGGGCAATGTGTATCTTAAGACAAAGTACAATCCACTATACCAATCTTCCTGTATTCCTCCTACTCGACCAAGTTTACAGAACAGACAAGATAAGCCTATTTGTGAAGAACAAAAAAGTGGTATTCCCCAAAAAAGAAAAAGTTACTCCTGCAAAAGAGTCAAATAAATTCTAGTCATCCACAACACTGCTTTTAGGACTCCTGTTAGCAACCACATTGGTAAATGGAATCACAAAAATAAAAAAATATTTAAAAGCCATCACAAAAATAAAAAATATTTAAAAGCCATCAAAATAGAAAAAACTTTTTCTGCACATGCTGTGCCAACACCCAAACCTGGAGTATATTCATTTTAACAAATGTGTTATAAACTGCCATGTGGCATGTTAAAATGATCTTGTTCAGGAAAAAACTGCCATCCAAACCTCTAGACATCACCTCTCACACACACACACACACACACACACACACACACACACACACACACACACACACACACACATTTTGCAAGAATATTTCAGAGTAATTTTCTTCCAACCAAACAACTTCAGTTATGCAATCCACAGACTAGAATGCCATAAAGCAGCATAAACATCTTCACAGAAATAACATCCTTAAAAAGACACATGACAGCTCTAACCACTAACAATGTGCAAGAATTTTGGCAGAAATAAAAAAAAAAAAAAAAAAGACAGACATGCAAAGCAGAAAGCGAAAAACACTAATAAGAGTCTAAAATAAACTGTCAATATATCACGTTTTGTGCATTAAAAGCACAGCTTGTAAAAATACAGCAAACTCTGCACTTCGACACTGACGAACTTTCAACACGTGTACAAGCAGTACTCTGAGCTGTCAGCTGAAGATCTAGTCAGAATAGTCACTGATCAGCAACAATGACCAGAAGGGCACTGAACATCTTAAGCACTGAAATGACAACACGTCAATGCGGACCAACTACAATGTCCAGAAATTACTGTTAATAAATGGCAACATCAGATGTCAACCCTCAGGCTTTACTTTGCGACGCTCATCTCACCTTAAAAATATTTCTTCATACTCCAAATTATGTTCACATCTAAAGTTGTGCTTTCAAGAGCAAGCAACATGCAAATACTGTCAAATCAGTTCAAATTAATCTCACTTCCTCCCGATCTTCTTCTATATCTCTTCTTTTACTTACTCCGTGGAAATTCATATACTTCAGTTTCTTATGATTACCGCTCACTGTTCTTGTAAATACTGTACATACTGATTTTGTTTTTGATCCCTGGCTTATTTAGTCTTAACTCAGCTTTAATGCGTGTACATACACTGCCTCCTTCCGTATTACATGCTTAATAATTTGTAATACAAATAACAAATGCTTTTACTCTGTATTGCATTCATTCCCTAGAATGACACTTTGTGATTGGTGTTCTATCACAGAAATAAACATATAAATAAATGCACAATGTTAGTACAAACCGTCACAGATTCAGATGAAGGCTAAAAACAGTCTTTCTATTGGTACATTATCACTGTTAAAAGAGGCATTTAACTGAGCACTTAACAGTACAAGTGCATGAAAAATCACCATAACAGCAGACAAACGAACTAAAGCAGAAGTTAAAGCACTCGTGTACAAAAAGTGGAATATCTCTTAAAGGTAATATCAAGCTGCTCTTTTCAAATGAAGGACTTCCCTTAGCATATACTGTTGCAATCTCAAGTCATGGCTGCTAAGAGAAAAAGGTGGCTATAAAAGGGACTAGCTTGTAAACTTTCCTCTATTATTTTGGTGCTCAAGGAAAGCACAAAATGCTCCTGCAGCAATATAAAGGAGCCACAGAAAACAGAAGGCTACTGTTAAATACCTGTGCATGAACAAATACCACATGCATACACTTGTGTGTGCTGTGTACGTGATATATACAAATGCACACACACTTACATAACTGTAAGAAATGGGAGCACAAATAACATTCCAATCACAGCCTGCCTCTATGGCATATTAATATGATAATCTGGCTATGATCCGGATGACCAGAGATGAATACCTCCAGCGGTAGAACAGCCAGGTGTGGGATGGGTAGGAGTGAATGGGAAATTTTACTAAGCCATCCTGAGGGGAGAGGAGGAGAGGGAAGCAGCCTGCCCCCACTGAAATGCCAGCACCGGCTGAAGAAGAGCTGCAAGACACAAAATGCATGGGTCAGGGATGCGAGCTTGGCTCAAGCCATGTCTGTATGGTAGCCTTTGTGCTTAGGTTCATAGGAGTTTACTTGGCTAATGGCCCTAGAGCCCTTGCAAGCCTAGTCATGTTATATCCGAGTTACTCTTACAGTCCCAGCCATGTCATACCAGATTTACTCTAAATGACCTTGGTTACATGGGTCTTATTCACAGTGCGAATCAAGATCAGCACCAACTACCCGTGTCCATAAGGGACACAGGCACCACCCCCTGCATGAATGCACACATCTACAGAGGAAGGCATAACAGGCTTTCACACACGTGAGTGCACGTATCAGCCACTGTGAGAAGGGATAAAGCCTCAGCAGTAGCAAAAATCTGATGGATGCCTAGATGACAGTCTTTTGTAAATGGATACTGCCTCACAAGGAACAAATGGGCTGATCGACTGCAGAAGGATTTCTGGTCAGACACCTGGGGAAAAAATAATACAGACAAAAAAAAAATGCAACAATCAACTGACCTCAGATAACTCTAAGAAACACCTGTGCTATTGATACTAGTGAAGAACTATATATGTAAGCTATACACTATCAATAACAAAAGGGAGGTAGGCAAAGAATGTCTGTTACAGATATTATTCCCACTATGGACAAAAAAAAAACTAGGAGGCAGGTAGGCCCTATCATATAGCAATAATTATGTTAATTGTATGTGTACTGTTATAATGAGTTGTCATTCATCTGCACAACACATATTATAAAGACCAGTATTGTAGAATTACTATACGTCTACTGGAAGATACAATAGTTGTGTAAAATCTTGCCATAACCGTAGATGTCCTTCTCTTCCATGTTGAGTATTCTAAACATGTGGGAATCCTCCACCTGAAGTGACCTGAACATCTGGCCCATATACAAAAGCTTAGCCTGGCTGCTGTATGGTGTGTGGGATGTCCCACGTAGGTACCATAAACCGTGGGCTATAAATGTGATGTCTGTGCACACAGACCTCAGAACTGAATGCCCCTGTCAGACACTGGTCTAAGGGAAGCTGATCAGGATGTCATTCAGAGATGGAAAGTTAACTGGATATAAAGGAGAAGAAGAGGTAGATGTCTTACTGGGGTAGAAGGGAGGGATAGGAATGCTGCAACATGGAAGAGAAGGAGATCTATGGTTATGGTAAGATTTTACACAACTATTCTATGCCCTTCTACTCTCATGTTGCAGTATTCTAAACATGAGAGAGTACCAAAGCTCAGCATGTGTTATGGGTGGTGGAAGAACCACCACCACCTTCTATGAAACAATGCAGGATGGCTTTTGCAAAGCCTGCCCTAGCCTTGGATATGTAGTCCACCTTGTAATGTTTTGTGAAAGTGTGGACTGACCAGCAGAAGGGAATAGTGTTGGAAATCCAGGAAAAAAATGTTTGGAGACCACTTTCCCCAGGGCTCTGGGGTGAAAGTATATAAATAACTGGTTAGACAAATGTCTTGTCCAGGTAAAATCTAAGCTGCCTGTGAGCATCAAAGGAATGGAGCACTCTCTCACTGTCAATTCAATGGAGAATGAAAGAAAGTGGGCAGCTGGATGGACTGGCTAAGCAAAAGTTCACTGACCACTTTAGGCATGAAGGATGGGTTTGTGTGAAGACAGACCATAGCCTTATGAAATATCAGGCATGGTGGGATAGCTATGAGTGCCTGTAGCTCTGAAACCCTCCTAGCTAAAGTCAGGACCACTAGAAGTACTGTTTTCCAAATGCACATCTTCAGAGAGGCTGATGCCTCTGCCTCAAAAGGTGCAGTGGTGAGTTTTTCAAGAATGTAATTCAGGTCCCAAGGAGGGGGAATGGGTTGGGTTTTCTCGGTGGCCTGACATGAAGCACACCCTTAAGAAAAAGCTTTACCTCTAATCTGGATACCAAAGGTGGATTGAGAGGTGGGCTAGCAGAAATAGCTGATAAATTGAGTTTCACTGAGGAATATGAAAGGTCTTATTAAGTAGCTCACACAAGTAAGGCAAAACTTGTTGTACATCTACCTGAAAAGGATCTAGTCATTTGTGAAGACAACTGGAGAACCTTTTCCATTTAGATAGGTAGGATCTCCTGGTAGTGGGTTTCCTGGCCTCCTGCAGGACTGAAAAAATGTCCTCTGAGTAAAGGTGTCTAAAAGGGATCAGAAGTTTATCACCCACAGTGGGTGGATGTAAGATCCTTCTGCTGTGTAATGATGTCCACCTTGTGAGGTAACCTGTGGTGATGGCCCTTGGCTAGTGAAAAAAGAAGGGGCAACCAATGCTGCCTTGGCCAAAAGGGGGTCACGAGCAAGATTTTGGGATTATCCTGGTGAATCTTCAGCAGGACTTTCTGTATGAGAGGAAAGGGGGGAACGCATAAAGAAACATCCCCTTCCAGGAAATTGAGAATGCGTCCACCCTCCATGCCTGAGGAGAGGGAGTCCTTGCACAGAATACCTGTAGTTGTCTGTTCTTTGGGGAGGCAAATAGATCTATTTGAGGTGTACCCCCCCCCAGTGGACTATATCTAGAAACACATCCCTGTGCCACATCCATTCGTGGTTCAGACATATCGACTTGCAACATCCGCCTGAACATTGTTTTGTGATGGAATGTAAACTGTGGGTTGCCATTTCCCAAGCTTGGATAGCCAGTCTGCAAAGAAAGTAGGATTTTGTTCCCCTTTGTTTGTTGATGTACCACAGCACTAGGGCATTGTCTATGAAGATTTTTAGAGGTCCTGGGTGTATAAAGGGGAGGAATGTTTTTAGGGCTAGGATAAGGGTAGTCATTTCCCTGACGTTTGTGTGTTTTTTTCCTTTGATGGTGGTCCCACTGTCCCTGAACCTTCAGACCATTCATAGTTGCTCCCCACCCCACGGCTGATGCATCTGTGTATGTCTGTTGAGCTGCAGGGAGAGGATGTAGAAGTAATCATGGGTTCAGCTGAACTTGCTGGATCCAGCAATATTTCTCTTTCTTGAGACATGGAAAGAAGGGAATCTGAAATTCTAATGGTAGGTATGTTGAGACCAAACATTCTTCAGGTACCACTGAACTTTCTCATGTGTAACCTAGCTAGAGGCAGCATTGGAAGTGTGGCTGCCATGAACTCCAAGAGACGTAAGAAGTCCCTGGCCGAAATGCAGCTGGCTAGGAGTAGATCCTTGAAGTATGAGGTTAAGGATGTGATCTTTTCTGGGAGGAGGAAGGCCTTCATCAGATCTGTCCTTATTCTGCACCCCCGGAACACCTGATCTTGTGAAGGGGTCAGGGAGGACTTGAGCTGGTAATGGTGAAGCCTAAGGCTTCCATGAGGGAAATGGTGAATACCAAGTGCCTTTGGAGGGTATTTGGGTGATACGCCTGGATAAGGAGATTATCTAGGTATGGGTAGATCTGTACTCCTTTTGTTCTGCAAAAGGCTACCACTGGAGCTAGGCATTTTGTGAATACCCTTGGTGCTGTGGACAAACAAAAAGGCAAGGCAGTAAAGTGATGATGCAAGGATTGCACAGCAAAACGCAAGTATTTGAGATTAGATGGGTGGATAGGGATGTGAAGATATGTGTCCTTCGGGTCCAAAGGGGCCAGATAAACTCTGGCGATCAACAGCGGAAGGAGAGTTTGAAGGAAGAGCATGCAGAAGGTGGGAACATGGAGAAAGGGGTTTAGAAGGTACAGGATGGGTCTCCATGGTCCATCCTTTCTTGGGACTAAGAAGTCTCTAATAAAACCCTAGACCTTCCTGTCCAGGTGGGACCTTTTGAATTGTGCCCTGACAGACACGATCTTGAATGACTTGGGGAATGAGGTGAATTTGGTCCTTTGGAGGGTGTGGGGTTCCTTTTGGGTGGGATTTTTTTTCCATGTCATGAAATATCCTTTTTCCACTACTGATAAGATTCAATTGTCTGAGATGTGTTACCATAGGTGAAGACAATGAAAGAGGTGGGCAGAAAGGGGAAGTTTGTTGGTAGGGGTCTGACAGTCACACACTGTTGGGCCTGTCAGGAAAGGGTTGTCTAGGTGTAGATTGGGAGAAGGTAGGCCAGGCAGAGGATGACATCCTGGCACTTTTTCTTTGTTTTGAAGAGGGTGGTGTGGAGGCCTTCCTGACAAATCTGGGTTTGGCATGGTAGTTTCTGTAAAACCTTGGCACTGGTGATGCAAAGTGATGCTTGAGGTCCTGCAACTCTTTAGTTTTCTCTTGCAGGGTCTTAAAAGCTCTGCAGGCTGTTTACCAAAAAGGAAACGGTTATCAAGTGGAGCATCCATGATTTTACTTTTGAAATAGTCAGGCAGAGGTTGTAACCTAAGCCAGCAATACCTCTGAAGGATAGAAGCAGAGGCAGCTGATCTAGATGATGCTTCAGCAGCATCATAGCTGCTTTTATGGACTGCCTAGTGACCTGTGAAGCCTATTAGAGGGTAGACAAAACCTGTGCTTTATTGGAGGAATAAGGAACAGAACAGAGTTGGTCTAAGGCCTGGGATACTAGAACCAGCACATAGTTTACCATGTGAGTTTGGTAGTTGATGGCTCTGAAGGCCAGGATTGAAGATGTATACATTTTCTTCCTTAACCTGTCCATCATGTCGGTGTCTTTATCAGATGGAAGCAAAGACGAGGGAATCTGTCTGGACTGCTTATCCGGTGAGACAGCAATTACAGCAGGGTCTGCTGGGGGGGCTTAATGAGAAATTTGCAGTTGTCAGGTACTTTATAGAACCTGTCTGGTCTCTTTGGTGGAGGTGGCTAAGAATCAGGAGCTTTGGAGGATGAGGCAAAGGCATCCAAGTATGCAGGGATGGCTGAGGGAGAAGGGGATTCCATTTGGAGAAGCTCATAATACCTTTTAACTTCTGTCATTTGAGTGGAATCCCACTTAAAATGCTTCCTCATTTTGGTAACTGTTTCCCTAAATGTAATGTCTTCTGGTGGGAGTCACATTCTAGGGAGTCCTCTTCCGGTGAGCAATATCCTAAGTGGAGGCCAGTTGTGAAGTATAAGATAGGGACTCATAAGAAGATGAAGAGGAAGATTCCTCTTCTGGAGTTTGATGCAAGGGGCCTAAGGATACAGGCCTGGGGCTCAAGGCTGGCAGAGCAGAAGGGGCGCCTGTGAAGTAGCAGGCCTAAGGGCCATGAAGGCCTGGAAAAGGAATTGAGAAAATGCTTGCCAATCTGGGATACCCTCAGAGGGAGCCAACAAGTGTTTCGTTTTTTTGCTTCTTTTTGGGTGATGGCATCCTACATCCAGTCTGAGTAGGAGTAGGCCTAGGATCCAAGGTCATTGTAGGAATCAAGGAAGTCTCCTCAGTAATGGAATCTGGCAAAGAACATTCGGGCGAACCTGGTTCCCCCAGACATCGGAAACTGACATCAGTATTATCTCCGTGGACGTGCTGGTCAGAGAAACTAGAGCGGTGTTTGAAACAGAACCTGCCGTAGTTGCCGAAGACATTGGACATACCTCCGCCCCTAGATCGGCGGCTGGTGAGATGTCTGAATCCAGAGGCACAGGAGCATTTTCAGGTCATGAAACCTTGGCCTTTTTCTTAGGTGGTTTGACTGATGCACCAGGCGTCACTTCCATACCCAAGGCTACTCTCTTAAGGCGTTGGTTCTCAATGAAAAGATTAAGGGCTGCTAGATGGCTGCATAAGGTCTTCGGGACAAACGCATGGCAAACAGAGCAGGATTTGTAGTCGTGGGAAGGCCCTACACAAAAGAGGCAGAGGTCATGGCTGTCTTTGTGCAGGACTTGACATTCACACATTTTACCTTCCTAGATGACATGGAGAAAATAAGTTAACAATTAAGCAAAAACAGCAACCAGAACTAGAGAAAATAAAGATTCCCCAACAGGATGCTTATCTTTTTAGATGTCCTTAGCACAAAGCAGAACAAGCGAGCTGACATTCGATTGCAGGAGATAAGTTCTGAGGTCTGTGCGTATGGACATTACATTTATGGCACCTACGTGTGATATCCCACGCACCATACAGCAGCCAGGCTAAGCTTTTGTATATGGGCCGGACATCTGGGTCACCTCAGGCGGAGGATTCCCACGTTTAGAATACTGCAACATCAGAATTAGAAGGACATTTGTATTACACACATTATAAGGACCAGTACTGCAGGATTCCCTGCACGTGTACTGGAAGTTTTGTACAACGCACATTGTAAAGACCAGTACTGCAGAATTCTCATATGCGTACTGGAAGATCTGTACTACACACATTATAAGGACCAGTACTGTAGAATTCCTATACGTGTACTGGAAGATCAGTACTACACACACTAAGGACCAGCACTGTAGGATTCCTAAACATGTACTGGATGATCTGTACTAAATACATTATAAGGACTAGTACAGTAGGATTCCAACACTTGTACTGGAAGATCTGTACAGCACATATTATAAGGACCAGTACTGTAGGATTCCTACACATGTGCTGGAAGATCTGTACAACACACATTGTAAGGACCAGTATTGTAGGATTCCTACACATGTACTAGAAGATCTGTACAGCACATATTATAAGGACCAGTACTGTAGGATTCCTAGACATGTACTAGAAGATCTGTACAGCACATATTATAAGGACCAGTACTGTAGGATTCCTACACATGTACTAGAAGATCTGTACAGCACATATTATAAGGACCAGTACTGTAGGAAGAGTATAAAGCAGTGCAGCTTACAGGCTCTGTGAGAGTGCTTTGTCTGTAGCCTTTCATTTACTTCCTCTGCAGGACTATAGGAGCAAAATCTGCTCTCCCCTAGACTGGGCATCTGCTGCCGAGTTTTCAGAAGGGATGGTTGGATAATCATTTAATAGTCCTACATATTTGCTGAGCAATTATAGTCACATAGTCATCTGCAATGTTAGCAACTAACCCAGCACAGTGACCTCTAGCTACCCCAGGCAGTGTTAACTTTTTACTTATAACATAAAACAATTTAATTTCGCTAGCCATATATGGAAACAGGTTCTTGTCTGGTCAATTTCCATTTCATAAATAAAGCAAACTATCAATTTGTTTAATGGGATTCATTCTCCAAACTAGATACATCAGAGCCTAGTGTACTTCAATGCAAAGCAAAACTCCTTCCTCCGGTACAGTGTCTAGTTCCAAATTATGACAATATCAGAAGCAGTAGCTTGACACACAGCTTTACTGTGTCACACCTGAATCCTGACTATATCTGCCAGTTGTCTGGGTAGCTCAGCTTTTCTCTAAGAGAACAGCCAACATCTTTCTAGTCAGGTAATCAATTTGTCTGAGAATACCAGCACACAAGTACTACGACAAACATTTCAGTAATTTAAAAGCCCTGATATCCACAGAGCACAAGGTTTACACAGTCTTTGTGCACCGATCAAGCAGCCTGTTTTCATCAGTAGACAATACTGTTTCTCAATGGATGAGTAACAAGTGCTTCAGTACTGAGATCAACCACTGGCTTCTTGAAATGACATGCATGCAGATAGTGCCTGCAATCGGATAAAGACCTATTTGAGGTTTAGGACAGCAGGTACTGTGACTGGCTCCTGACCCACTTTGTTAAAAACATCATGGAATGTATCACCACGGGCTTGGACTGATCTTGCTACATCTACATTGTTTTAATGATGAAAGCTTTGATGTTGACCACATGAAATGTTCTTTCATTAAATTAACTAATTCACTCCAATAGAGCTCAGCACTGTAACTTCCAATGAGCAAAGCCTAAGCCTTTGGACAGAATCAAATTATGTCCTCACATTTCAAACAAATGCGCAAATCTCTGGAACCATAGGGGTTATGAAAGAAGTATAAATGGCAAACTTTTCAGCACAAACTATTTTTATACTGGTAGTATTCTTTCGGTTAGAGATCTTAAACTGAATTTTATAAGTCGTAGTAAACACAGCAACTATTATGTTTGTAATATTTTGTAAACAGTTTACAATAATATCTCAGTAACCACTCAAGTTACACAGATACTGTCACAGCAGCATGTTATTCATCTACTTAAGAGGCTAAAGAGTTCTGTCTGTTACTTTCACTCCCAGGAGATATTGAAGGCGTCTAACTCTCCAGGCTAGAGAGGAGTAGGTCTTTGAGCAGAAGGTCTGCAGCTGCCTGTTCTGGGGGGGAGATGAACAGGTCTATTTGAGGAGTGCCCCACCAGTGGACTATATATCTAAGAAAACAGTCCTGTCCAGCATCCATTCGTGTTGTGGAGAGGATGTCCTGCTTAGGGGATCTGCTTGTTGTTGTCCTGCGAGGGGATGTATGTTGCCTGCAGGGACAATTTGTGGCAAGAAGCTAGGTCCTATATCAGCAGGGTTAGTCTCCACAGCTGATATGTCTTAGTTCCTCCCTGTTTGTTGAGGTACCACATAAAAGTGGTATTGCCTGTTACTATTAGAAGAACCCCTGGAAGAAGCAGAGGGGTAAAGGTTTTTAGAGCTAAGAAGAATGCTGTCATTTCTCTGACATGGATGTGTTTGGCTTTTAAGGAAGGGTGCCAGTTTGCTTGAAACCTGTAAGATACCATTGTTGCACCCCAACCTGAATCTGAGGCATCTGTATGCATTACTTGCATTGGGGGGGCTGAAGTGGAAGTCCTGGGTTTAGGTGGACTTGTTGGATCCATCAGCTGATTTCTTCCTTTAGACAGGAAAGGAGGGGAATTACCTGTTCCAAGTGATGTTTTTGAGGTACCTCTGCAGCTTGTGCATATGCATTCTGGCCAGTGGTAGCATAGGGATGGTTTCTGCCATTGAGCCCAGGAGTCAAAGGTATTGCCTTGCAGTTATTGTCTGAGAGTGTAGGATCTCCTTGAAGTGAGAGGTCAGGGACAGTTACCTTGTCCTATGGGAGAACGGCCTTCATTTTGCCCGTTCGGACTCTGCAACCCAGAAAAATCTGGCCCTGGTCTGGGTTCACGGAGAACTTTGGAAGGTTGAGGGTGAACCCTGGATTCTGCAGAAGGGGCATGGTGAAGTGCAGATGATTTGAGAGGGTAGCTTTTGACTCAGCCAGTATTAGGATGTTGTCCAGATGGGGGTAAATCTGAATTCCCTGAGTTCTGCATAAGGCAAAGGCCGGGGCTAGGCATTTTGTGAATACTTGGGGGGGCCGTGGACAAACCAAAGGGCAATGCAGTATATTGGAAATGAGAGGAGGGCCCAGAGAAATGCAGGAATCTTCTGTGGGAAGTCCTGAAGGGTATGTGTATGTAGGCTCCTTTTAGGTCCAAGGTGGCCATGAAAGCCTTGGCTGATATAAGAGGTAATAGGGCGGGAGGTGACAGCATTTTGAAGGTGGTCACCTGAAGGTAAAGATTTAGGAAGGAGAGGTCTAAGATGGGTCTCCAAGGGCAGTCTTTCTTGGAGACCAGGAAGAGACAGGAGTAGAAACCTTTTCCTTCCTATCCTGAGGGGACATGTTCTATGGTACCCAGCCCCAGCGGGTCTGTCAAGACCTGTGGAAGGAGATGTAGCTGATTTTTTTTGGGGGGTGGGGGGGTGGGATGCCTCTCCTGGGTGTTTTTTCTTTCCAGGAGAGGAAATATTCTTTTTGGATTATAGACAGTACCCACTGGTCTGTGGTTATGGTTTTCCAGAAAGGGAGGCAGTGGGGGAGGCTTGCTGAGAGTGGACGGTGGGCAAGGGAGTCGCGCATTGTTGGGGCCTCTTCTGTCCTGAAAGGGTTGTCTGGGCTGAGGATGTGGGGCAGCAGGTCTGGACATGGTGGGTCTTCTTGCAACTCCTCTAGATCTGGAAGAGGAAGTACCCATCTGAGTAGGGTTTCGCCTTACAAAGGTGGCTTTAGCAGGGTAGTTTTTGTAGTACTTGGGAATGGGGGACACCAGTACACGTTTTATGTCCTGCAATTCCTTACTTTTTTCTTGCAGATTCTTGAAGAGATCTGCAGATTGTTGTCCAAAAGGGAAATTGTGATCCAGGGGGGCATCCAAGATCTTTGACTTGAAGTCTTCTGGGAGATTCTGAAGTCTCAGCCAGGAGCATCTCCTGAGAACAGAAGCAGATGCTACAGAGTGAGCAGATGCTTCTGCAACATCATAGCTGCATCTAATAGAGTGTCTGGCTACTTCTGTGACCAGAGAAAGTTTGGAGGAGATGTCAGCCTTAATGGGGCTGTCAGGGATAAAAGCCAGCATGGTGGAGGCTTGAGAGACCAAGTCCAGAGCATACTTAGTTCACAGGTTCATAGGTTGGTACTAGGCCTATACAAGCCTACCCATAACAATTCCCTGGCTATTTCTTCCCACAGTAGTTACTTCCCTGGACCCCTGTCTAGCAGGGAGACTGACATGATCCCTGAGGTGAATTTCCTATCGCCCATCCAATCATCAAGGCTCCTTTTGAAGAGGGCCAAAGGGGCGCTCTGCTTGACATGTATGGGCAGTCTATTCCAGAGTCTGGGGAGTCTCTGGGTCAGGAACCTATCCCACCAGCATGTTTTGTTCATTGTGATAAGGTTTAGATCCCTGGAGTGTGTGTCTCTGAGGGATTGGGATTTCTTTAAGTGTAGCACATCCAACAGCTTTGGGTTTGACATGGCCTTGTATGTTAAGCAGAGATCGCCTCTGAGTAGACAATATGCGACAGAGTACAGGTGGAGTTTTTTTCAGACGATCAGCATAGGGCATTTGCTTTAGGCCTGTGATTCTTTTAGTGAGGTATTTCTGCGGCCTTTCCAGTTGTTGCAGATGTCTTGAGAGGTACATACCAAACGGGGCGTTGTATTCTATAATGGGTCTAATGAGGGATGAGTACAGTGGGACAATGACCTCCTTTTTCCTGGATGAAAAGCCCTTAGTAATGACGTGTGCCACATAGAAGGATTTCCTGACTGTTGTGGTGAAGTGGTTATCGAAGGTGAGACCACTGTTCACCTGTGTTCCCAAGTCTCTTATCACACTTTTGGTGTTTAGTGTACTGCCACCTATGTGGTAATTCACGGGTACATGTTTTTTCCCAAAGGGGATAACTATACATTTCTTGGCATTGAGCTTGAGCCCATGGCTCTGGCACCAAGCATCTGTTTCTGTAAGGTCCTTTTGTAGAATATCCACATCATTTGGGGATTCAATAATGGCTCCCAGTTTGCAGTCATCTGCAAACTTTGTTAGCCAGAGTCCCTTAGTGTTGGCCTGTACTTCAGAGAAGTAGATGTCAAACAAGAGCGGTCCCAGGAATGAACCCTGAGGTACTCCACTTGTCACTTGTCTGGAGATGGATTTGGAGTCTGCTACTTTTACAGTGTGGGTTGTGTCAGAAAGCCAGTTGGCAACCCATCGAGTGATGTAGGGATTAATGCCCAGCTTAGTAAGTTTATCTATGATTCCAGAGTGGGGGATGGTGTCGAAGGCTTTGGCGAGGTCCAGATAGGCTGTGTGAACCACCTTACCCATGTCCACGGCTCTGGAGGCTGATTCGAAGAAATCAATCAGGTTCAGGAGACAAGATCGGCCCTTCACGAACCCAAACTGCATGGGGTCCAGTGTTTGAAGGTTGCCAATGTCTGTTTATAAGTTCCAAGATAATATGTTCCACGGCCTTGCAGATCAGCCTCATCAGACTGATGGGGGCGATAGTTCCCAGGATCCACGCTGTATCCCCCCTTGTGGAGTGGGATAACTGTAGCTGTGTGCCACTCAGTGGGCACGAAGCCTGAGGTGAGGCTATGATTAAACATGACACTTAGGTGATGTGCCAGTTCATTTTGAAGTTCATGTAGTACACAGCCTGGGATGTCGTCTGGTCTCATGGATGCTGTATTCGTAGCTTTGGAGAGTGTGTTTTTTACCTGTGTGGCCATTACCGGAATTTGGCAATCTTTTGGTATTGAGATGGGCCCTTCAGGGGGTGAGAGGGGGGCGAAGTTTGCACTGAATCGATCTGCCAGGATACTGGCAATATCCTTGGGATCAGTATATTTAATGCCATTCTGTTGTAGGTTGTAGCTCAGAGCAGATATGTGCATTGCCATTTAGATTCTTGACATAGCTATAGAATGCTTTGTGGTTGTCTTTGGAATCTTTGGCAATTTTATTTTCGTAACTAGCTTTGGAGGATTTTATGAGGGATCTCAGTTTCTTACTGAGGCTGGTAAGGGAGTTTTTTGCATCCTGGGATTTTCCTCTTTTCTGCAACAGTTTCTTCCTTTTGTTGGGAAGTTTGTTTATGGCAAGGGACCAACAGATTGGCTTCCTTTTTTAGGAGGAGAGCATCTTGGTTCTATTGGGGATGGCACGATTCATGCACGAGTGGATGCGCTCATACAGTGCCTTAGTGTAGGATTCTGCAGTCAAACTTTCAGTTCCCGTCTGCATGGGTGTCATGAAGTTTGTCACTTCTGACTTGAGTAGCATGAAGTTAACTTTGGATAAGTTTTTTAAAGAGAAATAATCAGCCGTGCTCAGTCTTGAACCCGGGATGCTATACACCATAGTCAAAGCAATTTACCACTAGGCCAGCTTAGTCATGTGCATCTGATAGTTAATGGCTCTGAAAGCTAAAATGGAGGTGTATACCTTCTTACCAATCCTATCCATAGATCTGCTGTTTATATCGGTGGGTAGGAATGAGGCAGAGGGAAGCAGCCTGGATTTCTTATCAGGGTATGTGGCAATCACTGCTGGGTCTGCCAAGGGTGGTTTGGCTAAGAATTTCTGCTCATCAGGCACCTCATAGAAGTAATCTGGGCAGTTGGGGGCAGGTGGCTGCGAGTCTGGGACCTTAGATGCAGAATTAAAGGCATCCAAGTATGTAGGCAGAACTGGAAGAACAGCAGAAGGGGAGGGGGATTCAACTTGAAGAAGCTCAAAGTACCTCTTTTGGCTATCAGTCATTTGTGAGGTATCCCATTTGAAATCTTTCATATTGGTGATGGTCTCACCAAATGTAATATCCTCAGAAGGTGAATCCCCCTCAATAGATTCCTCATCAGGAGAATAATACTCCTGGGGAGATGCAATTCGGGAGGTGTAAGATACGGAGTCTTCAGAGGAAGAAAAGGATGCATCAAGCTCCTCCTCCCTAACCTGAGATGTCATGGGGGAGGGAAGAGGCTGAAGCAGGCCTAGGGCTGAGCAAAGGTAGAGTAGTGGGGGATATGGCTGAAGGTCTAAGGGCCATAAAGCCCTGAATCAGGGAAGAAGTGAAGGACTGCCAATCAGGTAGGCCTTCTGCAGTGGAGGAGGCATGCTTGGTTTTCTGTTTCTTTTTAGTTGGGTGGAAGTTGGAATCGGCCTATAGGAACTGTAAACGAAGTCTGGATCCCGGTCGGAGGTACCACAGAATCTGGTTCCCCCACGATCTCGA